>NW_026068197.1:730059-807066 GCF_014885135.2 Alexandromys fortis
ATGATTTGGTGCATGTATCTTATTTCTCTCTATATAGAGAGTATCTTAAAGATCAACACTTATATCACAGATTGCTCTATCAAAATTTTTGTTTCACCTGTAAAGTTCCTCTAAATTCTAACATATTTATGGTGTCATTGGTATTATTGACCAGTGCTATATTTTTCTTTTTTTGTTATTTATTTTTTATTTTTTTTAGATTTTTTTCTTATTTTTTTGTCATATATGATATATATTACATTACTGCAGTTTCTCTTCCTTCCACTCCTCCCAGCCCTGTCCTCCCCCCACTACCTCAGCCCTATCCCAGTTCCACTTCTCAGTTTTCCTTAAAAAACAGGCCTCTCAGAGATATCAAGTGAACATTGTGTATTTTTTATTCTACTGGGTTACCTTGAACCATGTTATAATTAGAATTCTGTCATTTCACATACTATTACAATCTTGAGAAAGTCATTTAACCATTATATGCCCAATTCCTTGTCTATAAAATGGGAATAATGTTAGTACTATGTTTAAATCATAAAATTACACAAATAAACTGCATTTAATGATTTGGTACAGTGTGTTGTCTTATCTGCTTCTAATTTGATGGGCTTTTATGCTGAAGTTTTCTTTTCAGTTTCTCCTGATAGTACTAAAACTACAGTTTACAGGGCCTTGCATTTAAATATACCAGAACATACCTACCAGAATTGACCTCTTTCTTTTTACTCTTACTTCAATACAATACAAGGTCCAAATCAGGAGCACAAGGAGAGAGCACAAGCAAGGAACTCAGGACCGTGAGGGGTGCACCCCACACACTGAGACAATGGGGATGTTCTATCGGGAACTCACCAAGGCCAGCTGGCTTGGGTCTGAAAAAGCCTGGGTTAAAACCGGTCTCCTTGAACATAGCGGACAATGAGGACTACTGAGACCTCAAGAACAAGGGCAATAGGTTTTTGATCCTACTGCACCTATTGGTTTTGTGGGAGCCAAGGCAGTTTGGATGCTCACCTTACTAGACCTGGATGGAGGTGGGTGGTCCTCGGACTTCCCACAGGGCAGGGAACCCTGATTGCTCTTTGGGCTGACTAGGGAGGGGGACTTGATTGGGNTGGGGGAGGGGGAGGGAAATGGGAGGCGGCGGTGGGGAAGAGACAGAAATCTTTAATAAATAAATAATTAATTAAAAAAAACATTCTATTATTAGCATATTGCTGAAAAGGAAGAGAGGAATATTAGGGAGATAGGCCTTTGGGTCATTCCACATGCTTGAAGATATCAGAAATAAGCTGCTTTAAAAGAAATCTAAGACCTTACAAATCAAGATGTCAAAATGTGGATTTCATATCTACATCAAAATTTTCTATTGTCAATTACCTGGTACTGGTTTATAAACTTTAGAGATGCAGTCTGTGTAGCTGAGAAGTCAAAGATGAGGACACCATTAATTTCAGTGTCTCTGAAGACTCATTCTCTTGAGATGACACCTTGCTACATGTTCATATGATGGATGGGGCTAGTGATACCTTCATGTTTCTTTTCTAAGGATCTTAATCCTGTTCATGAGGATAGAGATAGACTAGAACATCATATAATTTTATGAAAATACCAATATTCAAACCATACCATAGCACAAGTTAAGCAGTAGTACCTATGAATCAGTAGTGCAAATGAACACATTGCAAAATACATGTTCCAGGGTGACAACAAAATATTCTGCAAAGGAAGCTACAACCAAAAGTTTATATATACTTTGATACCATTTATATAAGAAACATAAACACTTAAAAATCATTTACAATAAAAAGGAACCAGGCCAGTGGTTATGAGTACCTGAAAGTATTTTCCTCATACCTACTCCAAGAGGTGCCCTTGCTACTACAAAAAACAGTGCTGGCATCACTCCCAGAGTGTCTAGAGAGTGCCCTGTCACTTTTATTTTGGGGGGAGGGACTTATGGTCTAATGTATCTTTCCTCCATAATTGTTTTTCTTTAATATCTACCACTACTTCCCAAAATTTAAAGTATTATATATTTTACTTATTTAAATAAATGTATAGAAATAATTTTGGGCCATAAGGAATTTAGGAGAACAAAATTTACTTGTATAGTAGAGAAATATTTGGATTTAAACCTGTAGTAGTATTTCAGATTGTGGTAAAATAGCTTTTTAGGTGTTTTGAGATATTTAAATTTGTGAAATTGAAGAAATAGGACAAGATTAAATATTAACATTTGTATTTTGTTGGGATGTAAGTGTTAGTTGAAGTATTACTGTGACTAAAGTAACTTTCTTTTTGGAAATATAGTTGATATCATTAAGTGATTCATGGGCATCTAGATTGTTTGATACAGTATGCAAAGATTTCTTATTAACTAATATGTTTCAACTTGATTTAGTTAGATGGTTATGTCATTATTTTTAATATTTTATCATACACTTGAAACTTAGGAACCTTTGTCATGTAAAATTATCTCTCACTTAAACGAGAATTTTTAACTTGTTATTGGTGTTTCTGTATCTTTATGTTCTAATAATACTTACATTGAGTAACCTTATACTTCTTTGGACTTGTTTTTGAATTTTCTGAATTAACCAGAGCTTAGCAAATAACAGCCTAGTGCCTAATTCTGTATAGTTAGGAGCCAGGAATCATTTTTAAATGATTAAAGAATATTTAAAAAATTGTGACACTTGACAATTATACAAAATTCAAGTTTTAATGTCCTTGCATTATAAAATGCAAACTTTTTGAATTTTTATTTATCTGTCTGTATGTGGGTGTTGGGGAGGATACATACTGAAGCACATATGTGGATGTCGGAGGACAACTTGCAGGGATAAGTTCTCTTCTTTAACTATATGGGTCCCAGGGAGTGTGGACTTGAGTTTTCAGGATTGGTGGCAAGTTTCTTAACCCACTGAACATTTTCACTGGCCCCATTAAACTATAACTACATACAAATCACTTCTGTGCCTGCTTTGTGGCTATAACAGAAGAATTATTCATTAACTGAGACCTTTGAAATGTAAATATTTACTCTTGGATGTGCTATAGAAAAAGCCTACTGACCACTGGCATATGGTGTATACCAACTGCTAAGCTGTAAGGCAACTAGTAAAAAACAAGTACCAGAAGATCAGAAGTGGATCTGGCATGATGGTATACTTCTGTAATTCTAGTACTTGGAAAGTTGAGGCAAGAGGATCATGAGTTCTATATCAGCCTTGGCTTTATAGTAAGACCCTGTCTCAAATGAACAAACAAACATACAAATAGCAACAATAAAAGTAACAGAAATGCTTATCTTACACAAGTATTATTTTAATAGTTCTGTTCTTCCCTCCATAATTGTTTTTCTTTAATATCTACCACTATTTCTCATAATTTAAAGTATTATATATTTTACTTATTTAAATAATCTGGCATAGAAATAATTTTGTTTTCCCCTCTAGGTTGTAACTTTCATAAGGGTATGAAAGATTTTTGTCTGTATTGTGTACTGTTTCACTCCGAGGAACTTAGGCCTGTTGAAAGACACAGGATATATATCTGAGTAGACTGTTGAATTGAAAAGGCAACTGTGCTGATTTTGCTGCACATTACTCTACCCTAATCTGAGGGAAAATGGAAAACAAGAGAAAGTACTCTTTGTTTAATTGTATAACTTAGCTAGTATTGTGCTACAGATTCTACAGGGCATCTCAAAATTCAGCAGTATTTGATAAGATTTTGGTTCTTCTTTCTAGTGAGTAATTGCATACATTTATATATATGAATTATTTACTATGTATTAAATATGAAGTATCTATAGTGTTATGGTATTTTAATGTTATTGTTTATGATTTTTTAAAAGTTTCACTAAAGACATAATATTCACTTATGCATATATCTGAATCTCAATCTTTTATATCAGTTATTGCTTTTATGCACTATAAACAATAAAGCTGGTGAAATGAATAGGAAGCAGCTAAAGGTTAGTTAGTGGAATTTACAAGAATTTATTAAGCTCTCTGGGAGTAGATTGTTTGATGGATGCAAAGAAATTGCTTAATGGTTTTCTCTGCAGTTAGAATAGATATCCCAATGCTGTACTAACTCAACTCATAAAGTGTTGTATAATTTGATCACTTATTTTTATCTTTAACCTTCTCTCATTTACCATGCTAAATCTGTAATAGACTTTGAGATTTTTCTTTACATTCCTTTATTTACACCTTAAAATATAAAGAACAGAAAAAAGCAAATAAATGTAATGAACACACACACACACATTTCCATAAAGTCTACGCCTTACTCCTCAGTGAACATATCTGTTTTATTTACCACTAACTCTCTAATGTTCAGGAAAATTGCTGACTTATGATATTAAGTAAACATTTGGTTTTCGTTTTTGAGACAGGATCTCATGCAAACCAGGTTGGTCTTGAATTTTCTGTGTAGACAAGGATGACCCTGAACATCTGATTCTTTTGCCTGCACAGGCTAGTGCTGAAATTATAGGTATACACCACCATGACAAATTTTACATGGGACATGGAATCACACCCAGGGCCATGTCATGTTGGCAGGCACTCTACCAGGTAAGCAACAGCTCTAGCCTTAAAGTAAATAGCTTTTTAATGATTAAATATTTGACTGAAAGAATACCAGATTTGATGTCAGAAATTCTATGTCAAGATCTTGAAATGTATTCTAAATCTTGATCTATATGTTACTTCACGCTAGTGTTACATAAGTCAGCTTTTCTTCTCTGTTATGAAAACAGAAGACAATCACCAAAGGGAGATGGATTTGTTTCGGTTTTAGTAGTATCAGTCCATGGCCACTTGGTTCTCTTGTTTCTCTCCCTTTTGGAAAGCCAGTTCATCACAGCAGAAGGATGTGATGAAAGAATACTGCACTCTTATGGCTGCTAGGATGCAGAAAATAATAAAGGGAATAGGAACAAAATAATGTTCTTTTGGAACATGCCTCCAGGGACCTATTTCTTTCCATTTGGTTCCATGTCCTAAAGTTTTTGTAACCTTTTCGTAGTGCCATTAGCTGCCGATGAAGCCTTTAACACATGGCCTTTGTGGTTCGTTTTCAGATCCAGACCATCATAAGTGTCTTTGTGAAGACTAACAATTATAATATTAGCATCCTAATACAAATGTGTTGAGATATTAACCAAATCCTGAAATGTTCTTACCTACCAGCTATGTGAACGTGAGGAATTTGATTGCTTCAAAATTTATCAATAGGTATTACTGTTTCTACCTCTTAGGATTCTCTTGGCCCTAATAAGATGACCCAAGAGTAGTTGCCTTGTCACAGTGAACATACATGCAACAAATACCAGTTGAATATGTATTATTTGAAGTATGTGGTACCAAAAAGAATATGGAAATTAAGCTTCCAGAGGACTAATAGAATGAACATTTCCAGGTGTTGTGGTACATGTCACACCACTATGGGTGCAGGAGGATCTGTGTGGGTTCCAGGCTATGCGCCATCTGTTGAATTATGAGCGGCGGGGCTGCGTCCCCAACACCCCGGCCTGCTTGGCTAGCTTATGCCCGAAATAACAACACACAAACTGTATTCATTTAAAACACTGCTTGGCCCATGAACTCTAGCCCTGACAGGCTAATTCTCGCACCTGGACTAGCCCATTTCTAATGATGTGTGTAAGCACCCCAAGGTGCACTTACCGGGAAGATTCTAGCCTCCGTCCATCTTGGGTCGGAGCTTCATCGCATGTGCCTCAGAGAGCAGAGCTATAGGGAGAGTGGAGCATGGTGTCTCTGCTCCAGAGCACCGAGCTGTCGAGTCTCTCCGGGAGCAGAGCAGAGTCTGCCTCACTTCCTCTTCTGCCCAGCATCCTATTCTGTTTATTCCACCCACCTATGTTCTAAGCTATGAGGCCAAGCAGTTGGTTTATTATAATTAACCAATTACCTTCCTCCATCAGTGTCAAGACAAAGCAAAGAAGACAGGACAAGACATAGCTCTTATAGAAGAGCCTTCTGACAGCTTAAGGAGTCTAAAGCTTTAGGAGATACAATAAAAAGGAAAGGGTCCCAGGGTCTACCTCATCTCTACAGTGCATTATAGTGCCTTTTAGCCTTTAAACCTGAAAAATTAGAAAGGCCTTGAAATGTGGTAAAGAAACTAAACATTAGGACTGGCAAAGCTATAAGCATGGTGGCCAGAGGTTATTGTATATATTGTGTATCAACATGCAGGGAAGGGCTGAGAAGTAAGCAGCTTCTCTAACTTGATATCCTTGTGGTTGAAAAGTAAAGGCACTGTGGATCTCCGCAAATTAAAATGTAGCCTGCAGTATTTTGAAGCTAAAAGCTAATTGTAATTGAATCTCACGGGATTTTTAGAGGAATAACTACAAAGACTAGGAGGCTGGGGAAAAGAAGGCAAGTATTTGTAGAAACGACAGAGGACGTGCTTAAAGAATTGCCATCCCAAGGTTTAATAGTATAGCTGAAGCAGAATCTTAAAAATTAAAGTTTAGTTTTCAAAGTTCTGCTAATAAAATAAATATTACACTACTCTTCTGTCTTAAGTTGTAATTATTAATTTTGAATGCTTTGAACCGGACCAACTGAGAAGAAAATTAGAAAAATCATGGAACCAAGCCATTTGGGTGGGAGGTACCAAAAACTTTGTTAACCCTTCATGATTTTACTTAGTGATTCCAACAACTACTATAGCTGTTTTCATTTAAATTTTCCTTAAGACCCATAAAGTTAGAGATGCTATGGATAATACCAGTATGTTGAAAGGCTTAAAAGGTTAAATGAGTTGCCTATGATCAGATAGTAATTGGCAGGCTAGGCCTAAATTCCAAAGTCTGTACTGTGTTTTTAATTTTTGTTAGAACTTTTATCAAATTCACTTATTTTTCTCTTTTGTAACTTAGAACAGTTGGTTGAGGATCAATGCACAGACATTTCATTTCATATACAATTCTTAACACATATACCAAAAATCTGAAGAGCCATGCATTGTATTTCAATTTATTTTAGTTTTAGATATAAAAATGTATTAATGTTATTTATATATTAATATATATATATTACATTCATATACTAATTATATGAATGTAATATATGATATTCATTTTACTTTATATATTTGGGTATTTTGCCTGCATGTATATATTTGTACCACATGCATTCATGGTTCCTATAAAAGTTAAAAAGAGGCCTTCAGATCCCTTGGGACTGAAGTCCCCATGTAAATGTTGAGAATTCAATCCAGGTACTCTGCAAGAACAAGTGCTTTTAACTACTAAGCCAACTCTCCACCTTTTGTGTTTATTTTAAATAGTTTTTACATTAATGTTCCGGTTTCAAATTTGTCCACAAATTTTTCTTAAAGAAGATCTCACATAACTGGCATGCATATAATCTTTTATATCCGTTGATTCATAGTTTTATATCAGGGACAACATATCATC
Source organism: Alexandromys fortis (assembly GCF_014885135.2). Classification (NCBI taxonomy): domain Eukaryota; kingdom Metazoa; phylum Chordata; class Mammalia; order Rodentia; family Cricetidae; genus Alexandromys; species Alexandromys fortis. Next base: position 737,516 of record NW_026068197.1, read on the forward strand.
AAATTTTCTTGCTTCTATAACATTATCAAAATTGTTAGGAAAACGGACCACCATAACCAGAATAGAGGACATAAAGTTCTGACAGAGCAAGAACTTGTAAGTGTTTTTGTTTGTTTGCTTTTAAGTGGTTCTATTAAAAACATGAGACTAGAAGTAATGCAAAATAATCTAGACACAAATACGTGATTAGGCTCTGAATTGTTGTTTAGCATGTTTTGTATTGAAGAATATAAAACTAGTCCACTCTGGACTCACAGACAATGATAGTCTCCCTTGATTCAGTTTCCTGCTATCGTCTGGTTATACCAAAAAAATAAACAACCAATGAATGACTTTACCTCTTAAAAATATTTACATTTAAAAATTTGGATAAATTGGGATTTCTGCTTTTAAAAAAAATATTTCTAGAGCTCTTAAGAAATTCACATCTACAAAATAGTTTATAAGAACATTTCTCTGGCTTTCAGAAAAGGGAAGACAGGGTATACTGAGAGACATGACATATGATCACTTGGACTTGGCTTCTTTCTCTTCTGCTTGAGAGTCAGGGCTCTAGTTTTTAGTGTCTCCCTTTTATGTAGGTAAATATTTTTTTTTTCTTGGTTAGTCAACTCAGCCTGTTTACATTTTGCTTTCCTTTCCTCTTTTGTTTCCACTTTTTTGTCTGATTATTTATTTTGAGAAACATACTCTTCTATAAGAACATGTTGACAAAAAAAAAAGAACATGTTGACTATCCTACTACAATTAATCCCTTGATTAATGTACAATGAATAGCTAAAATTATCAATTTTGAGCATATCCTTTCATTTAGATGTTTGCAGAATTTTTACCGATGCTACCTTGGCAGGAGTGACTTTGTCTTGACAGCCTTGCAGGGGGACCCTTAGGCTCTTCCTTGGCCCTTCCAAGCTGACCTTTCTCTTGGTCATCATGTGGTTGGGAAGGCCACCTGTGCAGCTGGAGAACTATATGAAACTAGATTAGAGTCATATCCATGACCCTTAGTTTCTCTACCACACTGGCCAGATACCCCAGCCTTTGGCAAAAGTGGCCCTGAAGTTATTTAAAATGTCATGCTTTCCTTTAGTCATTACTTTATGCATGTACCTATCAAGAAATATATCATAACATTATGCTCTATATAGTTTAAAAACTATAATAAAAATTCAGAGATTGAAAAGTAAGCAGAAAATATAAAATAGTTATATATGATATATATAACTATCTTCTTCTTACTTTTCATATACATGGAACAACATAATTATATATGTGTTATATATATATATGTACATATAAAGCTAAAATTAGAGAAAATATGAGATAAGCTATGTAGACTACACTGGCCTCAAACTCAGAAAGATCTACCTGCCTCTGCCTCCTGAGTGCTGGGATTAAATGTGTACACTGCCAATAATGGTTGATATATTAGTTTTCAGGAAGCTAGGATCTAGTTATAGAGCAGTGGTTCTCAACCTTCCTAATGCTGTGACCCTTTACTATAGTATTTCGTGTTGAGGTGACCCCCAGACATATAATTATTTTCATTGTTACTTCATAACTGTAATTATGCAACTTTTATGAATTGTAATATAAGTTTGCCAAAGGGGTTGCAACCCACAGGTTACAGCCATTGTTATAGAGCTTAGTTAGTGCTATGCTAGGTGGTAAATAAATGGAAAAGTTGGAAGTGCTACCTAGTTTAAGATAGGGACCTGACTGAGAAACAAAATTGAGGAGAACTCATTTTTAGAGAAGTATAAACCTTCTCTAAAGGTTTCCCACAACACAGACACACAAACATACACTACATACACTTATGTGTGTGTGTATGCGTGCACACACACACACACACACACCCCTCAGAATAAAGGAGACTAAAGAAGCAAGGATCCAAGTTAAGGAGACACACTGAATGTTGGTAGCAGAAGCAGCAGTAAGAGACAACATGAAATAGAAAACTTAGTTTGGGGTGATGTGTGTATAGTAGGCCATTAACCCTGTATCTTTAAGGAAATCATTTTGCTTAAAACAAGATTCTGATCTTCAGATCGGTGACTATCCTAATTGTTATCAGAGATACTCTATCCAGTAACTGATGGAATCAGGTTCAGAGATCCACAACCAATCACTGGGCTGGGCTCAGAAAGTCTTGCTGAAAAAAAGGATGAGGGATTATATGAACCTGGGGGTCATGACATGGGAACACAAAGATAGATGACCAAAGCTCAGGGGAATTCATGGTCTCTAAATCAAGAGTTAGGAAGCCTCCATGGGACCAACCTAGGCACCCTGCCTGTGTGTGACAGTTGTATAGCTTGGTCTCTTTGTAAGACTCCTTGCAATAGAATCAGGACCTGTCTCTGGCACTTAGCTGACTTCCCCATGCTGGATTACCTTTCCCAGCCTTGATGCAAGAAAAGGGGATCGGCCCTGCCTCCATTTTGTATGCCATGACATTGTTCAAGCCAGTGGGAGGCTTGCTTCTTTTTGAATGACAACAGAGAAGGAGTCAGTCAGGAGGGGAATCTTGAGAAGAGGAGGGAAGGGAAACTGTGGTTGATATGTAAAATAAAAGAAAAAATATTATTTAAAAAAGATTCTGAGCCAGGAAGTAGTGGCTCACGCCTTTAATCCCAGCACTTGGGGATGTAGGGACAGGCGGATCTCTGTGAGTTCGAGGACAACCTGGTCTACAAGAGCTAGTTCCAGGATAGGCTTCAAAGCTACAGAGAAGTCCTGTCTCGAAAAACCAAAATAAATAAACAAACAAATAAATAAATAAATAAATAAATAAAGATTCTGATCTTTAGAGTTTTGCCCCTAAATGTCTAGGTGAGGTAGTTATTGACTATGATAGAATTAACCTTTGTTTTCTTGGTTTCATCTTCTCCGGGAAGAAGGCAGTCCCAGATTCAGATGACATTTTTGACCTCTGGAGAGGCAGCTGCTGTTTGAAAATCCTAGCCTATGCCTCACAGTCCTTTCCTTTGTGGTTCTCACTAACAACAGAAATAGGCTTAATTCTTTCTAAAGAGATTGATTAAATATTAAAGAAGAACAAGCAAGAAATTAAAAAAAAATGAAATCAAGAAGTCCTGCCAGATTTCTTTAGCATCTTTGATATCACTGTCTCTGCAGTCAAATTATCTTCACCCCTTTAATTCTCCTTTCCTCATAGATGCCACTGATTTCCTCTTAAAATCAAAATTGAGTCATACCACCACCATTCCACTTAACTCTTGCAAGTCATTATTTGTACATAAATGGATTACCCTTTGCTGTATTGCCTTTTTCCTAATGCCTTCTCAGAATAAGTTTACTTGAAAGGTGACTGCGACTTCAAATTCTTGGTTTCTGATAACAGCATATATTGATGACTTCAAGGAGAAATCCCAGTGAGACTAGGGTAGTTCTGTACCCCAATTTAGCTTGGAGAGTTAACCTATTTATTAACAAGGGTTTTTCATAAAAATATAACTTAAATTTTTATTGGCATATACTAATTATATACTAGTGGCTTATTATGGTAATTTCATATATGTATATAATGCATTTTGATCATATTTATCCTCCATTACTCAATTTTGTTTCCCTCCCATTTTTCCAACCCCCTTGTCCTTCCCAACTATTCATTACTTATTCAACTGCGCCCATGTTCCCAAATATGGTTTATAAATGTTCTTTTACATTTAAGGGGGGATATGATATAGATATGAATAATTTGCATTAGTATAGATTTTGCTTTATTGATAGAGATTTAAGGTCAATTTTGTAATTGTGTAGTTCACTTAAAAATGTAATGTATATAGGTTGTTAATGGATAATCAATAATAGTCAAGCTTGTAGTTATGTTAGTTAAGATTTTCTAGATGTACATAGATATATTTTAGATAGGCATTCCTCATATTTTTTCAAAGATTATAGAATATGGCATTTTAAATGTTTTAATAACTTAGAACTTTTCATGACAATGAGACACTCTGCTCCTGGCAGCACCAATCTACTTCAAGAGGAAGATGGGCATCGAAGAGGATCCTTATGGAGTTTGATAGAAATTTGAGATTTGGGCAAGAAACTGCTCTTGCCTGGACTATTGCATAAACTGGACACAGAGAACCCGCAGAGAGAGGACTGCTGAACTTGCCTAAAGGTGAGATGACCTTTTGGGGTTCCTGATTAATGAAGGAGTCTGCAAGACATTCTTCTGGACAAGCAGATAGTGACTGACTTTGAAATTTTCTGCTTTGTGGAAATGTCTGCTGGAAACTATGGGCCTGTAGGCCGAAGATGGATGCCCCAACGGGACAGAGGAACTTTGGGTGACTGTCCAAGCAGAGAGATGTCTCTGTCATTTCTAGAGTTTTGATTTCTTGTTTGCTTAGGTAATATTATATCTTTCTGGAGTCTTTGAAGGAGTTGAAGAATAGTTAGTTATAGTTATAGTTTTCCTTAGTTATGATATAGATTATTGTAATTTTTACTTGATAACTGTTTTGTTATATGTAATTTTGCTCCATTAAAGTTAAAGCCTTCTTTTTTTGTTTAAACAGAAAAAGGGGAAGTGATGTGGGAGTGTCACATATCAATCTGTTGATTTCATTGGTTAAGCAATAAAGAAACTCCTTGGCCCTGATAGGTTAAAGCATAGGTGGGAGGAGTAAACATAATAGGATGCTGGGAGGAAGAGGAAGTGAGTTCAGACTCAACAGCTCTGCTCTCTGGAGCAGAGACGCCATGTTCTGCTCTCGGAAGCAGACACACACGATGAAGCTCCGACCCAGGATGGACGTAGGTTAGAATCTTCCCGGTAAGCGCACCTTGGGGTGCTTACACACATTATTAGAAATGGGCTAGTCCAGGGGCGAGAATTAGCCTAGAAGAGGCTAGATAGAAATGGGCCAAGCAGTGTTTTAAATGAATACAGTTTATGTGTTGTTATTTCGGGCATAAGCTAGCCAGGCGGCCGGGGTGCTGGGGATGCAGCCCCGCCGCTCCTTATTTCAACAAAGTGGTTTATCTTATGCCATACAACTAGTTATCAAGTTTCAGTTTGGTCTTCTTGATTTCCCCTACTGAACTTCTAGTAAGTTTCTTAATGGATTTATAGATCATATCTTTTCACTACACACACCCACAGACACCGACACACAGCTGAACTCAACTGCTTAGCCACACATCAAGAGCTTGACAAGTGACTGGTAAATAGTAGCTTCATGCTTTATACCTGTAAGAAATTGAAGCATTAATTATATACATTGGCTTCTGCATATCTTGTGTTTATGCTTTTTCCATCTATAAAACAGAATTTTTGTTTTTGTATAACTTCCATTGCCATTGCAGTTTATGGATTTTCTTTTGGTTCTCTTATGCTTCTGTTTTCAGGAATCCATGGTCCTTGATTCATGATGTTTATTGGAAATAATTGTGGGCTGCTTTGCCTCAAGGATAATTTGATTAGGGGCACTGCCGTTTGACACCATTCAGAAAAATGTTACAGGATAAAGGGAATTGTACTTGTCATAGAATGGCAATGAAGGGAAGGAAGAGACAGGCAAGCTAATAATGTGCTAGCCTGGTTATTAACATCAAGTCTTTGGCATTTTTGCCTGTCACCTTTTGTTGATAAGGCTGTCCTCCAAAAAGATAAGCGTGTGGCCAATTTAATGAGTTTTATTTGGCAAGGGCAAAAACTAATACCAGAAAAAGAAGGTCATAGTTAAGTTGGTATAGACAGCCCATGCTTTCCAAAATTCTGTCCTCTGAGGTTAGGTATCTGTGATCCATAAAACAGTTTTGTCAGGGAGCGAGATTAGAGTGCATTGAAATGAAATGCTCACACTGACTACATCAGCTATAACGGAGCTTATCTGATATAGTGACTCAGCCTTTGTGAATCTGACTGTGTATGTGCTCTGTTTTGTACAGAGAATCATCATCCAGAACCTGCCAGAAGCCACAAGAAAAAAATGGGGAGGGGTAAGTTTCTCTTCCCTTTTGAAATGATTTTCATTCGTAATAGTAATCTAGCATTCCAGGGAAATTGAGACTAGAAATATGTTGGTAGGTACTTAAGTTGTATTTTTTCTTGGTGATAGAAAATTTGGTCTGATTGAACACTATGAATAAAAAGACCAACATACTATGTGTTACTCACTGGTTCTTTTATTTTTTTTTTCTGATATTTGTTTTTTTTTTTTTGTTGCTAGTGGTGGTGGTGTGTGTATGTGTTTGTGCACGTGCACATGTATATACATCTCCCAGGAGAGAGAGAAATAGTTTGTTTTATATTATATAAATGTTCCAAATTCGAACTTATTTATAACTCTTTCCAATGTTACCCACAAGCCTTGATGCTATGAGTTTTGCTAATAGTAACAGAAATTGACTCACTCAGTAATTAAAAGCTCTTAATTTACTTGCTGCTCATTCAAGGACCTGGTTTTGTTCCATGTACCAACACTCACAACTGACTATAACTCTGGTTTCAGGTGTTCCAATACCCTGTTGCTTCTGTGGGCATTTATGTGCACATTGAACACAAACTAATTCAGGCACATGTATATACACATACATAAAAATAAATTACTAAATTTTTTTTTTCTTGAGACAGGGTTTCTCTGTAGCTTTGGAACCTGTCATGGAACTAGCTCTTATAGACCAGGCTGACCTTGATCTCAGAGAGATCTGCCTGCCTCTGCTTCTCCAGTACTGGGATTAAAGACGTGAGCAAGCCCAGCTATATTTTTAATTTTTTTCTAAAAAAAATTAGCACAAATAAAAAAATCTCCTTTTATGTAGCAGTGCTTTTTGTTTCTTTTAAAATGAAAATGTCAACACTAAAAACCATTACATGAATTCTTTGTGCTTGTTTTTGCTTTTACGTGAAGTTATTATAGACAGACAATAGAGAAATTTAGGGTCATTTAATTTCTAATATGGACTATGCATATAAATGATTTACAATAATTCTAGTACATTTATATCATAAAAGCAACATGCTAAGCTGGGTGGTGGTGGCACATGCCTTTAATCCCAGCACATGGGAGGCAGAGGCAGGCAGGCAGACAGATCTTCGAGTTTGAGGCCAGCCTGGTCTACAAAGTCAATTCCAGGACAGCCAGGGAAACTCTGTCTTGAATCCCCCTCCAAAACAAAAGCAACATGTTATAAAGGGTGTTAAGGAAAGATGCTGTATAGAGTACTATACTAAGATACATATGAAGACAGAGATTAAAGACCTAAAATCAAGTTCCATAGCCATTATTTTAGTTAAATCTCAAAGTTTCCCTATATGGGATTTTTTTTTCATCTCTGAGGTAGAATTAATGCATCCTGTATTTCCAGCCTCAAGAAGATGTGGTTAGCATACTGTGATAATATGTGCAAGTGTATAAAACTGTAAAGTCTAATAACATAGGAAAGTGGTATCAACTTATTGCAATGTTTATTGAATAAATATATCTTTATTGGTCCTTTTAACAGTCAAACTGAAATTATTGGATCAGATGATTTTGAAAGCAACAGATATCAGAGTGTGGTTGTGCAATTTACCTAGAGTTCTGCCTTAAGTTGCTTGCCCCATCATAATTTGTGTCTATATGCAGCCGCCACATCACAGATCACTCATAGGAATTCTTTCTGCACCTTGTTGCTTCTGTGTGCTCCAGAGATTCCTTTAGAAGCTGTTTTGTTTTAGACATACTGGTTCTTTCTAAACATTTAGATACCAATCTCCAACCATTTACATTTTTTAAATAAGTAAACATTGTAAATAAATACATTAAGACATATTCCTAGGTTTAACCCATGTTTGTAGTATCCTAAATTCTGCTGTCAGTGGAAGCTTCCAGAGTATTTCATATTGCTTAGTCCTCACCCAAACTACCAAGCTTTAAGCAGGTTTAGAGAATGCCCTAGCTGTTGTCTTCCATTGTCACCATATGAAAAAGAGCTACACTGTCAAGGAACCTATTCTTTCTTGTTTCTTCTTTTACTTTCAAACTGATCATCAGTCACTAACTGTTAGGGGCCTCCTTTAAAAGATGCTGGAACAAATAGTGATTCAGTGTCCAGGCACTTAATAGAACAGGACTTAGTAATGCAGTCTGCAAAGATGGGCATATTTCCAACCTGGAGACTGAAAAAAGGAAGTGCATCACATAATGTTGTTTTAACAAATGCAGGAAGCTTGTGATAGCTGTTTTTTGACTTCTGGTGGCGACCACTTTGAAAACATTTATATAAATGTGAACAAGACACCATTCTTTAAACTTTGCTGTGGTTTACTTGATTGTTTTATATTTGCTTGATTAATTGCTGATTCTTTTAGTGGAAAGAAGAGAATGTTACGATGTGTGCTTATGTTTTTCTTTTTTGGGTGTTGTATATTGAAATTTTTACTGCATTTGATAAACATTTTCACAAACAAAACTCAGAATGTCATACAAAAGGACACAATTGCAAAGATGGCATCATACTTGTGTGAGAAATTTACATTGAAATTAATTTATTTTGCTATTCTTTAATAAGGACAAATAAATATTTTATAAATATATGAAACTTTTATTAATGAACATGAAAGTTCACAAACTTTAAATCTTTAAAAGGAGGAATAGGCACTATGTGTAGTTCAGTTGCTAGAGTGCTTACTTAGCATGTACAAATCCTTGGATTTATTTGTTCCCTGGCATTACATGAGCAGTTGCTACATGTCCATATTCCTGGTACTTGGGAAAAGAAGGCTATGTACCAGGTATTCAGAATTAACCTTGAACATATAGCAAGTATGAAGCCAGTCTGTACTTCATGAGACAGCAACACAATAAAATGGGAGAGCAGGTAAAGAAAAGGCATGCATATTTCATTTTTTATTTGACTATAATCAGTATTTACAGTGTTTATTTGTGTAGTACTGAAATTGCTTTTACTCTTTATGATGTCTTTAATCGAGACTTACTATTTAATATTCAAGAATTTTATAGTTATTTTTATATTAATAAGTATTTACAGTACTTTGTAACTCACAGACGTTTCCTCTGACATTCCTCTTTATCTATCTTGGTGCTGTAAGAAAAACTCATGTTATAAAATAAGGATAACCATTTCCATTAATATATTTATCTGTAAACTGAAACTGATTTAGAAAATATATATAATGAATAGCCTATAAACAGTTTATATATTAAAGAGCCAAGATGCAGAACTAGGTCTTATGTTATCATAAGTTTTCATTTTTCTGATAAACTCAGAATATCCTTTATTATTAATATTAGTAATATGTGAAGTTGATTCCATATAAACCCTCTATTGCTGAGAAAATTATTGATTAATTATTTTTTCAGATCTATAGTGGTGTTTTAATATCATGGAGAAATAGACAGATAGTCAAAGTGAAATAGCTCAGTGTCCTAATATTTTTGGTGACAGAGAAATCACTCACACAGGTGTTTCAGATAGCAAAGTATCACAAATATAAAGATACTATAATCAACAATGGCCTGAGCTTGCAGTAATTCACAGACCAGCAGCACAGCTTATCAAAGATCATAGCAGATGTCGACATTTCACTTTGTAAACTTTGCTCTAAACATTCCACAAGGGAAGGGCCATAAAAGAAAAGACTCAGTCAGCACTATTTACCTATCCTATGTGAAAGTGATCCTTTTGACTAAAGACCTTTTACTCTTGTGTCTTTTCTTGAAACAGACTATAATGTGTCATATAACCTAAAATTTTATGACATGAAATGATGAGATGCTAGTTCAAAAAAATGTATGATTATATGTAAACTTCTGGTAGAAAATTAGCATTTTTACAAAGAAGAGAATGGGAAGACTTTACCTTTTCAAGTGAAACTTAAAGTTTTATTTTTATGATTCTTCCCCTAAGCAATTAGTACATTTCTAACAAAATTTTAGAAAACACAATCCTCTTAATAATGTCTTTATCCATAAAACAAATTGATTTTACTGTGATTTTTATGACAATCTGCGTTCTATTTTTTAGATACATTTATTGATATGATTTTTTTTTCTGTGCTAGAACTCATTGCATGTATAAGTGCTTTTGCAGTAATTTGTTCTATCTATTTGTTACTCATGGCTAATTTCAGTGTTTTCATCTTAAGAACAGAGGTGCTCTCCTACTACGGCAGCACAATAGAGCCGACCCTGTTAGCACAGGTGTGGGGGAGCCATCCTCATTACCAATCTGCTTTATGGCAGCATGGGTGGGGTAGAGTTGACCACACCTCCCTACCCTGTTGTCATGAGGGCAGTTCATGACCCATTCCAGCTGCTGCACTCAGAGCAGCCAGCCCTGCACCTTGCCAGAGCAGCACAATAGAGCCAGTCCTGCTGGCGCAGGTGTGGTTGAGTCAGCCCCAAAATTGTGAGCATGGCAGAGCTGTCCCCATTACCCACCTGTCTTGTAGAAGCATGGCCGGGAGAGAGATAACCCCCATACCCATCAATGACTGAGACTGGTAGGAGAGGTGACCCTGTGGTTCTAAATGTGGGAGAGCTGTTCCTAACCACCACCTGCTACAGCACTCTGGAGAGCAGGCCTTTACTCCTCATCAGGGCAGCACAATAGAGCCAACCCTGTCAGTGGAGGTGTGGGTGAACCAGCCCCAAAGTAGTGAATAAGAGAGAGCTATCTCCATTACTCATCTATCTTGAGGTGGCATGAGTGGGAGAGGAGTTGCCACACCCATCAACACCTGTGGCAGATGGCAGAGCTGGCCCTCTGGTCATAGGAACAGGAGAGCTGTCCCAGACCCCCACCACTTATACTAAGGAGAGCAGGCCCTTCACCTTGCCTTGGCAACACAATGGCACCAATTCTGTTGGCACAAGTGTGGGTGAACCGGTCCCGAAGAAGTGAGCAAGGGAGAGCTGCCTCCATCACCCATTTGCCCTGTGGCAACATGGGCAGCAGAGAGTAGCCCTCCTTGCCACACCTATCAAAGCCTGAGGCAGGCTTGAGAACTGGCCCTTAGGTCACAACGCTCAGTAAAGCTGTCCCTGTCCCCTACCAGCTGCAACACATGGGAAAGCAGGCCCTGCACCTCACCTGCATGACACAATAGAGGCAACCTTGGTGGCTGAGGTGTGGGTGAGCCAGCCTGGAAGTTTTAAGTGTAGGGAAAGTTGTCTTCACTACTCATTTGTTATATGGTGATGTGTGAGGGATGAGAGATGACCCTTTATTGCCTGCAAAAAACAAGCGAGCTGACCCTCTCCCTTACCAATTGCAGCACTCAGGGACTGGCCCCTGCCTCTCACCTAGGCTGCACAACAGAGTGCCTAGTGGTTGGAGGTTGGAGGTGAGGGTGACCCAGCTCCAATGTGAGGAGCAGAGAACTGCCCTCATTACTCACCTGACTTGTATCATGGCCCAAAGAGGGAAGTCCTCCCCCCACTCCATGCCTATCAATCCCTGAGATAGGTAGAGGAGCTGGCCCTAAGGCCGTAAGAGCAAGAGGGCTGTCCCTTTCCCACACCAGCTGCCCGAATACCTTGCCTGAGCAACATAATAGATCTGGTGTGGAAGAGCCAACCCTGAGGGCTTGAAAGCACTAGAACTGGGCCCACCCCTCACTTATTGCTACAAGATTTGAAATAACCAAGGCAATATTGGAGAGCTCACCATGGGAGTAAGAACACAGGAAAACTGGCTGGCAGACGACCCTACCCTGCCTAAGCCCAGATCCAGGGTTTTGAATTGGCCAACCCCAACATCCACCCAATATATCATTTGCTAGATCACATGAAAGGACCTGACTCACATGCCCAAAGCTACAGGATCTCCACAACACAGGGCAACAACAGGATATCCAGGAAGAGTCCTAATGAGGGCCCAGCATCAATAGTGAAGTAGAAACTAGAGCCTCAAACCAGACAAACACTGCATGACTTTGCAGTGAACACTTGCAAGTAATGATATATGGACAAAAGGGTTTATGGCATGACTCACTGTGTCACACTGCAGCTTTCATGATGAAATTTTAAGTTTTTTTTCCTTTTTAATTTTTTTCTCCTTTTTTGTAAATTTTGCTTTATTTGGGGGTGTGTGTAGGAGTGGAGGGTAGATGCCAAAGGGACTGGAAAATAGGATCAAGTTACATCGTATAAAAAACAAACAGAATAAATAAAACGAAAAAAGGACAGAGATATTGAGGAGGCTCCTCATGTTGTTTCAATAATAGTAAGACACAGATGCCCTTGCCCATCCTTTACAAAAAAAGGAAGTATGGCCAAGTAGCATTAAACACATTGAATTTTTGCTTTTCTTTATAAAAACTAACTTACATGGAAAGCAAGCAGGTATTATTTGGGAAGACAATGAGAAAAAAATGTGAAGGTAGTTTAACTTTTTCTCTTCCTTTTCCAGTATTGAGATTTTGAAACTCATTTAAATGCTGAGGCAAGAAGCAGAGTTCTAAGCTTAGAAGAATGTTTTAGATCTATAAAATCTGATTGTGAAAAGTCACTTTCTATCTTCATGTTCCACATATAATGGTAAGATGCCCTTGCTGTTCTGCTATGATTGAATATAGAGTAGTTCTGTCAATTCGTCGGGCCAAGCATGTTGGCACAAACCTATAAACCAGGCACTCAGAAGATGAAGAGAGAACTATTCAGATGTCAAGGTCATCTGAAGAGCTGAAGGCCAGATTGCCAAAGCAAACAACAAAAACAAACAGAAATCCTCCCATGATGATAATGTGTTTAAAAACTCATGAAAAAGATTTTAAAAAGAAAACTTTATAAAAATCTCTAAGAAAGGATTTTAATTAAAAGAAGAAATGATTTGGAAAATGAGCCTCAGAATTCAGCACAAGTTCAGAGCTCATAGGCTCTTTGTGACCTCTGTTGTCATTTAAGACTTATTATTCCCAACTTTAGAAGGAAGAGTTAGATAAAAATGAAAGACACAAAACAGTTAATGAATTCTGTTCCCCTTTTGATTGTGAGCTTTTAATGGCTGAGTCATGTCTCCTGCCAGTATTCTAATCTCTTGAGGGATATAGTGTACAATTCTTAAGCTCAGAAAAAAATACGTAAAGCAACAACAAAAGCAACCACTGGTTGTCCTGCATAGACTAAGACTCTGTCCTCATACTAAGTCTTGATAAGCTGGGAACATGGATGAGTTCTTTGGGGGAAAGGACAAACATATGCAATAAGCCAAGAATTATGCAGCATGAAAGTATGAGGAAAGATGAATACAATCCATCTCAATTCTTTGCAATTCTAACCTTCAACTTTGGCATAAAGCTCCATATTTTCAAACAAGGAAATTGACAAGTTGTAAAATCTCATAGCATATGGTCTAATTTTATTTGGAAGCTCCCTGCTCTGTGTAGTTCAAGTAGTGGCATTTATTTAATGGCAATTAATTATTTCATTTTCTTTCCTCTATTAGATCTTAGAACATCTTATTATGGTGACATTTGTGCTGCTACAATTTAAATGATGTCACTAGTTTATTGTAAGCACTTATCGTCTTAATTTTATAACAGTAATACAAATCTGCTTGGGACTGACAGCTACCATTATTTATTCCTGGCAAATGTTTTCCATTAGAAAAAATGGGCTATTTCATGGAATGCTACTTCTTCAAACCCACTAAAGAGAGCTTTTGTCATTGATATAGTCTTTTTTGCCTTTTATATAGATTTGAGAATATAACACTTGGTGTATAAGTTGGGTTTTTAGTTTTTTTATTATTTAAATTTGTTTTTAGACAATTTTGCACTTGTACAAAATGCATAGTGATCATTCTAACTTTCCACCTCCTTGCCACCTCTGTTAACTCCCATTCTCTCTCATGCTTTTATCTATTCATTTTGCTTTGTGACTCTTTTAGGGTTTCTACTGCTATGACAAGACACCATGACCATGACAACTCTTATAAAGGGAAACATTTAATTGTGGTGACATGCTTACAGTTCATATTTTTAGTTCATTGTCATCAAAGTGGGAAGCAAGTCAGCATGCAGGCAGACATGGTCCTGGAACTGAGAGTCCTTGACATCTTTATCTAAATGCAACAGAATGGGAACTGAGACAGTAGGTGTGACTTGAGCATACAGGAGACCTCAAAGCCCACTTTCACAGTGAAACACTTCCTCCAACAAGGCATACCTACTCCAACAAAACCAAACATCCTAACAGTGCCACTCCCTTTGAGGGGGGATCATTTTCTTTCAAACTATAGTAACCCACTGAGATTAGCCAAGGCATCTGTCTGAAGAGGGGTTTGGAGGTAATGGCTGGAGCTTGGAGGATTCAGCAAGAGGTATACACCTAAAGATGGTACTTTCATTTCTTAGAACTTGTCAAACCAATAGTTCAGAGGTAAAGTGAAGGGCCTCATGGTTCTTCCTCCCTTTACCTCCACGGACTCTTCATAGCACTGATCTTTTGAGGACCTAGGTCAAGTACTTATAGTTGTTATAAGTTACTGATTGCAGTGGTTGTGTCAAGTTCAGAGAATATTTCACAGCCCTGTATCATATATTCTGGTTTTTACATACTTTCTATTTCCCCCTGGCATAGTATTGTCTTAGCCTTAGAAGGTGTTGTATAATACTGAGCCCACAGCCATTGTTTTCTCCACATTTTGGGCAAGACATGAGGCTCTGCATTCACCACCTTTCATTATCAGAGAAGGCTGCTCTGATTAAGGCTAGGAGTAGCTTTTGTCTGTGGGTATAAGCGTTTCTATTTGTCAAGATATGTGTTTTTAAAGGTTTCTTAATCTCAAAATTAATTAACCTTTTAAAATTGAATCAAAAGTGACATAAGTTTGGCCATTTTAAAGTATGTAGGTTGACCAACAATTTCCAAACCACTTTCATCAGTCACAAAGAAGACCCCATACCCAGTAATCTGTAACTTTATATTGCTTCTACATTGAAACCCCTGGAAGTTTCTATTCTGCTTTCTATCTCTACAGATTCAATTTGTCTAGACACTGTATATATGTGGAATCGTGTGGTATGTTACTTGAGTTTCCTAATGATTTATACAATAGAGCAGTCATTCTCAACTTATATCATGACTCCCTTAGGCTCAAAATCCCTTTTACAGGGGTCACATGTCAGATATCCTACATATCAGATATTTATATTACGATTAATAACAGTAACAAAATTACAGTTATGAAGTAGCAGTAAAAATAATTTTAGACTAGGGCTTCACCACAGCATGAACTGTATTAAAATGGCACAGCATTAGGAAGGTAGAGAACCACTGCTATAGGATATTGTTTTGTAGATTCATTTGATATCTGCCTACTTTTTTTGGTGAGGTATTTGTTTAGGTCTTTGGTACATTTCTTAATCCATCTGATTGCTATTTTATTTTTGAGTTTTAACAGTTGTTTATGCATTTAATGAAATTATTTTTTTTCTTTTGGAATTTTTGATTCAAGGTCTGAGTATGTAGCCAGAGTTAACCTTGAACTTGTAGTCCTCCTGCTTTTGCTTTGCATAACAGACTTTTATCACATATAATTTGTAAAAAATTTACCCTGCCTGTGGTTTGTCTTCCATCCTCATGATATGATTATGTTTCTTATGAGTCAAAGAGAAAGCATCAGATGGTTCTAGAGACTGAGGCAAGTTCTAACCCTATAATCAAATATCTGTGATTTTGGTTTAGTCACTTAGCCTGTACTTTTCCATTTTCTTAGTCAGTTAAATAAAAGGATTGAAATGGATCAGTGGTTTCTATTACACTCAGCGAAGCATTTAGTTTTCTAAAGGAGCCCCTGAGGGAAGGGAGTAAAAGAAGAGCTTTAGACAGAATAACTCCAATTTGGATTTTTTTCTGTCTTTTTTTCTTTCTATAGCTTTGATTTGAAGAGGATTTTTTTGGCTAGTTAACTTTAGCATGCCACCAGTTGATTAAATAAATCTCAAAAAGTGTTCTTCACATTCTAAATCCTGTGATTCATAAGCATTAATTTACATTCATTGAAGTTGTTTCAGTATGCAAAGAGGGAAAAAAGCATCCACAATTCCATTATCAATTTGGTTTTAATGATTATTAGGTTGTTTATTAATAAATATTTGTAGTATCCTTTTGCTAATAATGGCTTATAAGACATAGGCCTCCTCACTATATACTAACCAGATCACAACTAAGGTCTTAAACCATATTTTGCTACACATAGACTTTTAAAGTAAAAAGGCATATATCTAGACTTGAGAGGTGGCTTAGGAATTAAGATCACCAGTTCATCTTCCAAAGGACCTGGGTTTGATTCTCAGATTCTGTATAGTTACTCATAAGCAGTAATTCTAGTACCAGGGGATCTGGCATCCTCTTCTGGCATCTTTGGCCACCACGCATATATGTAGTAAGAATGCCTGTACACATATAATAAAAATTAATCTTTTGACATATACTTTTTTATGTTCTACTCTGTACACCCCTAAAATCTCATTTTTTTACCCTTTTAGATAGCATCTCAATGTGTTAGATAAAAAATTCTTCTAAGACATATGATAGAATTCTAGCAATGGTATTCCCACAAACCCTCTAGCTAGTTGAAAGTGATAACCTAGATTCAAGACAGCAGCTACACACAGGTCCTTGTAAGCTTAATACGGACCAGCCTTCTTAAGAATACTGTGCTAAAATAACCAGGCTAGCTAAGGACAAAACAATAAAATTTTATTTATTATAAGGGAAAAACTCATGAAACAGGAAAAGAGAAATCCAAGCATAGCAATGTCTCAAGGGAAAAGGCTCAGAGAGAGCACACATGGAGGTGCACACCTTTTTACCTGGGACTCAGTGAAGCCACACCTTAACTAAGACCCACCTCTTAAGGATTATTGATTAATTAGGCTTTCCCTATCATCTCCCCATTTTGTCTAAACAAGAGCAATCCAAACCCATACAAAATTATATACAATAGGAACAAGATATCAAGTATAAAATTACAAACAAAATGAATAATGTTAAACAGACAGGAAGTACAATCAAGCACAGATTCTCTGTATATTTTCCATCTTTGTGCAGCTTTGTTTTAACCTCTATTTATTTTATTTTTACTTTTACTTTTTAAGACAGGTTTTCTGTATATCTTTGTCCTGGAATAACTCTGTAGACCAGGCTGTCCTTAAACTCTCAGAGATCCTCCTACTCTGCCTCCCAGGAATTGGGATTAAAGGTGTGTCTTGCCACACCTTGAAGTCACAGAGGTCAATCTATCTCTGCCCCTTGAAGTCTCAGAGGTCAATCTACCTCTGCCTCCCAAGTGTTGGGATTAAAGGTGTGTACCACCACACCCAACTACTGTCTTTCTTTCTTTACTTTAAGAACTTTAGCTTTTTTTTCAAGCCTGCACATATTTTTAAACACACTGTAAACCATTTAGAGGGTTTTTTTTTTTTTGCCATGGTTCATTGTCTTCCCATAACCTTTTAATGTTATCGGTAGTGAAAGGCACTATAATCTCTGCTAAGTGTATACCTGATAATTGACAAAGTCTCAATTTACCTTTTATAATTAATTCAGAGACTTTTTCCATATAAGTGTTTAGTTTTTTACTTGGTTTATGTGGTAAACCATCCATTCTAAGATAATATTTTCCCTCTGCATTAATATACCTATAGGAGAAATTCTGGAAGGCAATATGACTAGAATACAATTAAGATTTGGATTCACCCTATCCACATGTGCCTCCTGTAGTTTCTCCTCAACAATTGTCAATTCCTTTTCTGCTTCAGCTGTTAATTCTCTGGGACTATTCAAGTCTCTATCACCATCTAAGGTTTTGTTTAAATGAATTATTCAGTTGGGTTTTATCCCAACAGCCAGGTGTAGACTGGGAATGTTTCCTAATAATGTTTGAAAGTTATTAAGAGTCTGCAACTGGTCTCTCCTAATTTGTGCTTTTTTGTGTCCTAATTTTCTGTACACCTATTCTGTATCCTAGGTAATTAACAAAATCTTCCCTTTGAATCTTTTCAGGAGCAATATGTAATCCCCATTTAGGCAAAACTTTCTTTACTTCTTTAAACATCCTTTCTAAATTATCTACATTTGAATCAGATAACAAAATGTCATCCATGATAGATTATAGACTTAGCAAATTGCTTACATATTATTTCCAATGGTTGACTGACAAACTATTGTCACAGGGTGGGGCTATTGAGCATTTTTTTGTGGGAGGATGGTCCATTACTTTCTCCTAGTAGGCTCAGAATTATTATAAGTAGGCACAGTGAAGGCAAATTTTTCTCTATCCATTTATGATAAAGGTATAGTGAAGAAACAATCCTTTAAATCAATAACTATGAGAGGCCATCCATTTGGTAACAAGAGAAGGCAGAGCAATTCCAGATTGTAGCAGGCCATGGGTTGAATAGCCTTGTTGATAGCTCTTAAGATCTTTCACCATTTTCCATTTTCCAGATTTCTTTTTAACAACAAATACAGGAGAATTCCAAGGGCTGGTAGATTCTTCAATATGTCAAGCATCTAGTTGATCTTGTACCAGCTGTTCTAAAGCTTGCTGCTTTTCTTTAGCTAGAGGCCACTGTTTAACACATATTGATTTTTCAGTTAACTATTTTTAAGGCAGGACCATTAGTACCTCTGAACTTTTATCAATTGCTTTATGTTCTTGTACAACCTGAATCACTGGTGACCATCATCTATGATATCTTCTAATATTTTCCCTAGAAACATAAGTTTTAAGGGCTACAGGAATGTTAATCTGGGTAGTTCATTGCTGCAATAGGTCACAATTTACTTCAGTCTTAGCTACATGCAGCCTTAGTCTTGCTTTCTGTCCTTCTGGCCCTAGGCATTCAACACATATCATGTTTTGTTTTACCTGAGATAGGGTTCCAATTTCTAGGACCTGAACATCTACCTCTTGAAGAGGCCAATTCAGATGCCAAGATTCTGGAGTAATGATACATTCATCCACACCATGTCTAATAAGCCTTCAATAAAAATGCCATTTATACACACTTTTAGCTTTGGCCTTTGGTCATTTATAGAAGTCTGACATAATATATGTTTCCTATGTCCTGCTGGAGTTTTTCACTCATCCTCCACATTTATTCCATCATTCAGACCAGTATTGCTTTTTACATCAGGCAATGGATTTCTTTAATTTTCCTGGTGAGACACGTTCTCCACAGTAAATGGGAATGACTGGCCTGCAAGAGGCCCCCCATGGCATTTCCCAATGGTATTGGGTGTCTTGACTGTCTTTTGTTGACCTACATTCATTGGTCCAATGTCGTCCTTTGCCACACCTCCAACATATACCTGAAGGTTGAGTCCTCCTATTCTTGCTATTCCCAGAGGAGACATTATTTGAATAATGTCTATAATCCTTGTCTATAATCCCTTCTCAGATGTCCCATTCTACCACAATTAAAATATTAGAAATTTCTTCTCCAACCCAAACTTCAGGACCATAATCAAGCATCTTGACATTCATTGTATGCAAGACCCATACATCCATGGGTGCTGAGCTGATCTTTCAAGGCCCCCAAATTCTTTTGCATTCTAATTTGACATTCTCATAAACCAAGGATTTAATTATTATATGTCTAGTTTCTGGGTCAGTTACCCCTATATGTACAGTCTTCGTGAATCTTTGTAAAAAGTCACTAAAAGGTTCTCTCTGACCCTGTTTAACCCTAAGATAAGATATAACTGTATTTCCTGGTTCCTGACTTCTGCCCCGAGCATTTAAAGCTGCTGTGCTACATAGCGCCAATGTGTGTTCATCATAATGAGCTTGACCCTGAGGATCAGAGTAAAATCCCTCACCTAAAATTTGTTCTAGGGAAATCTCAAGTCCTTTCACTTTTTTTTCCATGTTGCTCTAAAATTTTTACTTCTTCCTTAAACTACCACCTCCAAAGCAACTGTCGTCCACTTTCCGTGACTGCTGAAATTAACTGATTCCAGTCTTGTGGCATTGCTGAATTGTGTCACATTCAGAGAGTCCGGTTTGATAACGTGCTCATTCAGTCCCAGTCCAGCTGGCCTTGGTGAGCTCCCATTAAATCAGTACCACTGTCTCCGTGAGTGGATGCAACCCTTGCGGTCCTGACTTCCTTGCTCATGTTCTCCCTCCTTCTGCTCTTAATCTGGGCTTTGGGAGCTCAGTCCAGTGCTCCGATGTGGGTCTCTGTCTCTATCTCCATCTGTTGCCGGACGAAGGTTCTATACCATCTTACACCTGTCAGAATGGCTAAAATCATAAACACCAATGATACCCTATGCTGGAGAGGATGTGAAGTAAGGGGAACACTCATCCTTTGCTGGTGGGAATGCAAACTTGTACAACCACTTTGGAGATCAGTGTTGTGGTTTCTCAGAAAGTTGAGAATCAACCTACCTCAGGATCCAGGAATACCACTGTTGGGAATATACCCAAGAGATGCCCAATCATACTACAAAACCATTTGTTCAACTATGTTTATAGCAGCATTATTTGTAATATCTAGAACCTGGAAACAACTTAGATGCCCCTCAATGGAAGAATGGATAAAGAAAATGTGGCACATCTACACATTAGAGTACTACTCAGTGGTAAAAAAAACAATGACATCTTGAATTTTGCATGCAAATGGATGGAAGTAGAAAACACTTTACTGAGTGAGATAATCCAGACCCAAAAATATGAATATGGTATGTAGTCACTCATTAGTGGATTCTAGCCATAAACAAAGAACTTTGAGCCTATGGTTTGCAATCCTAGAGAACCTAAGTAATAAGGTGAACCCAAACAAAAACATACATAGATCCTTCTGGAAATTGGATGCAGACAAATTTCCAGGAAAAAGTTGGGAGCATGGTGGTAGGGGAAGGAGAGGTGGGAGAGAGAAGGAGGATTGGGTAGAACTTGGGGGAGTGGGATGGTTGAGATGGAGGAATGACAGATATGGGAGCAGGGAAGAAGGTATCTTAATTAAGGGAGGCATTGTGGGTTTGGCAAGAGGCTTCACTCTAGAGTGGGTCCCAGATGTCCACAGGGATGTCCCCAGCTGGGACCCTGGGCAGTGGAGGAGAGGGTGCCTTGTCCCGTAGTCAGACTGATTAACTATCTTGAGGCATGCATATCTTACCTACAAATGCAGAACCTTTCTACCATAGCACTGTTCTCATTGCTTGCTTTCACTTGCCTTAAAATGTTGGTTAAGATGGAGTTTTTAAATTCTAACTATCCCATCATTAAATGTATCTCTTATGTGACAATCAGAAAACTTGAATAAGCAGATACCTTTGCATGTTGTGCAGTCTTCCGTGAGAAATTCACAACTAAATAAGACATCAGAGATTTATTTGAGAAAAAATAACTAACCTTTTAAATCTTTTCTGAACTGTTTATAGATTTAGTTTCTGGTATACCAACATTTACACATTATGTGGGAACAGATTTTTCATTTGAATGGCTGGTATATATTGAGGATTGCTTGAGTACCTGGCCTGAAAGTAAAGCTCAGTAGTAGAGAGCTTTCCTAGCATGTAGTACAGAACAAAGTTTAAGGCCCAGTAGTACAACAAAAATGTTTAAAAAGTGAATTAAAATTTCAAAAACAGTACTTTTAAGCTGGGTTCAGAGCTCAGAGGCAGGGCACTGTCCTACCATGCACAAAACCCTGCACTTAATTTTTTGTGCCAACAGTTCTAAATTAGCTAGTATAAATATATTGTCTTTATAAACACTATCCTGAACATGATATGGATCTTTTTATTGGTCACTCATACTCACCATGCAAAAAAAAATAGTGATGGCTACTTCTTTGGGACATGACAGTGTGAGAGAAGTTAGATGCTTCTCTATGTAACACTTGAAGGGCTTTCTTTTATTCTCCTTTTCCCCTGCATTTAGATTAATTGATTTTGCCTTCTTTTTCCTGTCATCATATTGATCTATTTCAGTTTACTTCTTCCTGATGTACTTTTCAGTGTTAATGTCCAATGCATCTTTCAAGTCTCATAGTCTGCCTTGAGGTTATGGGTAGAATAAAGGGACTCTTTCTTTGTCTAAAGGAATGGGGCTTCACTGTAAAATAAGCACAAAGTATAGCACAGTTGCGTATGACCTCTCATATTTAACTTCTTGAGGTTAGATTTATTTGACAACTACTAAATGTTTTTGCTAAATACTAAATAAATGAAATATTACTATTAATGCCCTCTATTAGTACATAAAATATTTGAATACACACCTGAATTACTCATCTAAATTCAATGAAACAATTAATCCAAAATTATTTTTCTTGTAACTATGCATGATTTTCAAAACCTATATAACTGCTGCATATTTTTTACTTTTATAGCAGCTACTTTGTGTGGCCTGTTGTTAAAATTCCAAAGATGAATCTATCAACAAACAGCTAAAAATATTAAATTGAAAATAAGCACATAATTATTTTAAAGGATATTTCTTCATGACTTTGTTACAACCACATAGCATTTATAAAACTAGTCCTCAATTACATTCAGAATAATTTCTGAAACTTTTTATCCTGATTATATCACCACAAATATTTATGACTCATCACAGCATATGGTAGCATGCATGCGACAATGGATTTTTGAATGGAAATAAGACAGACTTATTGTGAGTCGACCCTATCTGTGTTTATTCCATATTTTCACAGTAAATTTTATTATCAGTTGAGTAAATGTTGTTTTATTTACATGAAATAATTGTCATAAGTCACATTACTACTTACTGACTATCTAGTTTTTGCTAAGCCTTGAACTTAGCAAAACTTTATCTATGCATACTATCTCATTAATAGTTGTGAGATTGATAATATAATTCCAAATTTACTGAAGAACCAATGGTTAGG
Source organism: Alexandromys fortis (assembly GCF_014885135.2). Taxonomy (NCBI): domain Eukaryota; kingdom Metazoa; phylum Chordata; class Mammalia; order Rodentia; family Cricetidae; genus Alexandromys; species Alexandromys fortis. The sequence continues at coordinate 760,374 of NW_026068197.1, forward strand.
ATTTTGCTTTTTTCAAACAGAGTTGCAGTTTTTCAAAAAACAGGATTGTTTGCTTAGACACTTTGTCTTATTCTCTACCTTGTTCAACACTTAACTTTGAGAGTATTTAAGTCATATTTGTTATCCAAACAACTATAAGCTTCCCATAATGAAACAATGAATTCTTTTTTTCTCTTTCCATTTCAACAGTGCCCCCATTAAGTCTAGATTACACATTGAGTATATAGGAGAAGACCTTCTGCTTTTCAACAGTTCATTTTTAGAAAGTTCCCATTCTCTGTTGTAAGGAGCTGTGGGCCGCTTCCCTGCTGCCCCAGCTCCCGGCTGCCAGCTAGCTTATGCCCCAAAATAATTACATGGAAACTGTATTCATTTAAACACTGCCTCGCCCATTAGTTCCAAGCCTCTTATTGGCTAGCTCTTACATATTAATTTAATAATCTGTGTAGCCCACGAGCTGGCTTACCAGGAAAGATTTTAACCTGCGTCTGTCTGGAGAGGGAGAATCATGGTGACTCTCTGATTCAGCTTCTTTCTCCCAGCATTCTGTTCTGTTTTCTCCGTCTACCTAAGGGTTGGACTATCAAATGGGCCTAGGCAGTTTCTTTATTAATAAGAAATCACTCCCACATCAATTCTCTGTTAATCTGTACTTTCCTGTTGACAGTGTAGGTAAGAGTCTTACAGCAAAGCATATCATTTGATACAGATGTGGAGGCACATGCCTGTGTAATATGGGCACTTGGGGGGTTGAGCCCGGAAGAGCCTAGCCTGAGCTATATCGAACAAGTCCATTTTTTCTTATAAATAAAATATGATAGCAGAAAGAAAAGTAACAGAGCATGCAAACCAATCTTTCTGATACTCAGAATAATTCTAGTGTCACTAAAAGAGCAGTACAATTTCTGAATCATAGGTTGTTCCCCTTGAATGATAGTAATTTACAGTGATGCTAGGATGACACCATTCTACTTAAAATTTTATGTCCTATGCTTACCTTTAGCACAATAGTAATGATCCTTACCTTTCAATTTCCATACCCCTGACTAGTGCCTGTTTTGTAGTGCTGTAATGAAATGATTGAGGTATAATAACTTTATAAAGAAAATTGGTTTGGTTAATTCACAGTTTAAAACTTCTATTAGCTGAGTCACTTCAGGGTGAACTGCTCTAATAGAAACAGAAATCATATTTTCAAATTGGAAGCCATAAAGGGATAATGGGTTTCCACAAGCCCTTCTGAGGATACTCTACCAGAGACCTAAGGATTTCTTGCTTTTCTTCACCACTTGAAGGACTACCACCTCCTTCTATCCTACTGAGACCCAAGTCTTCAACACATAAATCTTTGGACAGACAAGCAGCATACAAACCATAATGCCTAGCTTATTCGCCAGGCAAGACTGTGAACTAAAGTAGCTGAGGAAATTCTGGGTGAAAATACTCTATAACTGAGTGATAAGAGTGGAATATATAGCTAACTAAACTTCATTCTTCTGCTGCTGGTTACAACTCTTATCAAAGCCACAATAATGGGGTGGGAGAGGTAGTTCAACAGTTACGTGAACCTGCTACTATTCCAGAAACCTGGAGATTCCCAGTTCCTATGTGAAGAGGCTTGGGTGTAACTCAAGGAAAAGCAAGACACTTTAGAGTTTGACAAAAAGTAGTATCCTGGTTCCCGAAGTGTGTTGTGGCAAAGGACACTGCTTCGTGTGATGTAGCATACTCTGAGGTTGTGTAGGATGTTTTATGATTTTTATTGAGTTCAGTGATTTGTGAAGGAAAGCAGTAGTACCTGACATGTTTCAGACACCACACATGCCACCACTAGAGATGCTTTTAAGTTTTATTAAATTATTTGACATTCCTCTTCTTGGCAAAGCTGTATTTTCAGCTGGTGGCAAGATTATAGAGAAGTTGAGTTGGGTCCTACAGACACACAGCTTTGGTGTGATTGCTTGTTTTTTAAGGTTGTTGCTTGTTTTCAAATTATGCATATTGTTTTTTAAATAGATAATATATATTGCCAAGAAATAAATACCTTAAAGTTCTGTAGACCCAATAAACTACACCATCTGATACTTCTTTTGACATGTAAGTGCTGTTAAAACTGACCCAAACTGATAAACGTTTTGGAGCCTCTCACCAAGAGGCTCTAAAGCACAGGTTCTCAACCTGGGATTCCAACAGTCTTGTCACAGGGGTTGCATATCAGATATATATGTTTCAATTTATAATAGTAGTACAATTACAGTTATGAAGTAGCAACAAAATAATTTTATGATTAGGGTCATCTCAACATGAGGAAATATATTAAAGGTTCGCAGCATTTGGAAGGTTGAGGACTACTGCACTAGAGGTAATCAGATCATTCTTCCAAACAAGAAAATGCATTCTCTCAGGAATGAAGAGAAGCATTCAATATACTTGGAAGAGTGATTTTCTTTGGCTGAAAACCAGAAAGACATATGGAATAAATTTGAGTGCAAATGTGTTATATAGCATGTAGACATTAAAATTGAGGAACATCATAATTAGAATCATGGTATATAACCTACGCATTTATTTTCATTTGGTCTCCAATTTCTCCCATTCTTCCTGTCATTTTCTCTTCATTTACTGCGTCAGGTTCTGTTCTGAGTTATTTAGTAGATGTTACAAGAGACAAATATTAGATGAAAATAGTAATAATGCATGGGTCTTATAATCCCTTAAGGATTAAACAGTGTCATGCCAAAACTTATAAGTATCATTGCTTTTTCTAATCAAAATGAATATATACTTAGATTCCATAGTAAATCTGTCTAATAAGTTATAGTGGAGTAAGACCTTAGAAGATGTTACATTGCAGTAGTAGTTCACCAGACAGAGGAAGTATCAGGTGAAAAAAAATGTGGAGAACAAAAAGGACCAATTTGTAGAAAGATGATATTTTGGAATTCCTTTGTTGTTTGTTTCATTGTTTTTGAGACAGGGTCTCACCATATAGCTTTGACTGCCCTGAACTCACAGAGATCTTCCTGCTTCTGCCTTTGGAGTGCTGGGATCAAAAGTGTACTCTATTAACCATGCTGATAAGATTTAGGTAGATTGGTAAAAGTTCCCTGGCAGAATTCTGGGGCCTTTATGTATACTATCATATTATCTACAAAGCAAAACGATGATTTCTTCCTTTCCAATTTGTATGTGGTTGATCTCCTTTTGTTATCTTATTGCTCTAGCTAGAACTTTGAGTACTATATTGAATAGATATGTAGCTAGTGGACAGCCTTGTCTTGTTTCTGATTTAAATGGAATTGCTTTTAGTTCCTCTCCATTTGATGTTGCCTGTTGGTTTGTTGTATATTGCCTATCATATGTTTAGGTATGTCCCTTGTAACCCTTTTCTCTTCAACACTTTTATTATGAAGGAGTGCTGAATTTTTGTTAAAAAATTTCAACATCTAATAAGAAGGTCATGTGGTTTTTTTTCTTTCAATATTTTTATATAGTGGATTACATTAACAGATCTTTGCATGTTGAACCATAACTGCATCTCTAGGATAAAACCTACTTGATCGTGGCAAATGATATTTTTTATTGTTCTTATTATTATATTTTTTCTCTCTGCTCCTCTCCCTTCCTCCCCTATCCTCTTTTACCCTCTTCCACAATCCCCACTCTCCCAATTTACTCAGTAGATCTTATCTTTTTCTACTTCTCATATAGATTAGATCCATTTATGTCTCTCTTAGGGGCCTCATTGTTGTTTAGGTTCTCTGGGATTGTGATTTGTAGGCTGATTTTTTTCTTTGCTTTACGTTTAAAAGCCACATATGAGTGAGTACATATGATAATCGTCTTTCTGTATCTGGGTTATCTCACTCAATATGATGTTTTCTAGATCCATCTATTTGCCTGCAAATTTCAAGATGTCGTAACTTTTGTTTTCCACTGCGTTAACTACTCCATTGTGTAAATGTACCAATTTTCTTTATTCATTCTTCTGTTGAGGGGCTTTTAGGTTCTTTCCAGGTTGTGGCTATGACAAATAATGCTGCTATGAACATCTTTGAGCAAATGTCCTTGTGGTATGATTGAGCATCCTTTGGGTATATACCCAAAAGTGATATTACTGAGTCTTGAGGTAGGTTGTTTCCTAATTTTCTGATAAAGCATCATACTGATTTTCAAAGCACCTGTACCAGTTTGCATTCCCACCATCAATGCAGGAGTGTTACTCTACATCCCTCTCAAGCATAAGTTGTCATCAGTGTTTTTGATCTTGGTTATTCTTACAGGTGTAAGATGAAATCTCAGTGCTGTTTTGATTTTCATTTCTCTCATGGCTAAGGATGTTAAGCATTTCCTTAAGTGTCTTGTAGCCATTTTAAATTCTTCTGTTGAGAGTTCTGTTTAGGTCTGTACCCCAATTTTAATTGGATATGTGTTCTTTTGATGGCCAGTTTCTTAAGTTCTTTGTATATTTTGGAGATCAGTCCTTGGTCTGATATAGGGTTGGTGAACATCTTTTCTTATTCTTTAGGCAGCTGTTTTGTCTTTTTGACCATGTTCTTTGCTTTATAGAATCTTTTCACTTTTAGGAGATTCCATTTATTAATTGTTGCTCCCAATGTCTGTGCTGTTGGTGTTATATTTAGGAAGTGGTCTCCCGCGCCAATGCATTAAAGTGAACTTCCTACTTTTCTTCTATCAGGTTTAGTGTGGTTGGTTTTATGTTGAAGTCTTTGATCCGTTTGGACTTGTGTTTTACGCATAATGATAAATATAGATCTATTTTCAATTTTGTACATGTTGATATCCAGTTATGCCAGCATCATTTGTTGAATATGCTTTCTTTTTTTTTCATTTTATATTTTTGCTTCTTTGATTTTTCTGATGTGTTTTTGAATGTGATTTTCCTGTGTTTTTGAGTATATTTGTATTAATGTCCATGAGGGAAATTTGTCTGTAATTTTGTGGGTTTTTTTTTTTTTGAGTCTTTGTGTGGTTTGGGTATGAGAGTAACTGTGACCTCTTGAAAAGTATTTGACAATGTTCCTTTTATCCTATTTTGCGAAATAACTTGATGAATATTGATATTGGCTCTTCTTTGAATGTCTGGTATAAGTCTATTCTAAAATTGTCTGGTCCTGGGCTTACTTTTGATGACTGCTGCTTCTATTTCTTAGGGTTTATGGGTCTATTTAAATTATTAATCTCATCCTGATTTAACTTTTGTAAGTGTTATCTGTTAAGAAATTTGTCCATTTCTTTTATATATTTTAGTTTTGTGAATTCTTTTGATTCTTTGGATTTCCTCAATTTTTCTTATGTACCCTTTTTCATTTCTGACATTCTTAATTTTAGTATTCTCTCTCTTCAAGTCCCTCCAACCTCATTGCCAGACCCAAGGACATGCCCTGTCCTGCCCTGCCCTTAGGGACTCTTGCTACTCAAGTGGAGACCACACTAGTCAGAAGAACAGTGACCCCTACTGCACCAAAGGTCAAGTTAACCTCCAGAAGGCAAGCTCCCAACTTGGACAGAAGTTGGAGGGGCAGATGGAGGAATGGGTCTTGGGGAACAAAATCTGGTGAGTGTGACAGTTCAGCTGGCAGGCATATCACTCACATGTTCTTCTGACTGGTGTGTCCTGCACCTGAGCAATGGAAGTCTGGCAGCATTGCAGGTAAGGCTCAGGAGTGGTGTGGGTTATCTTGATTTATGTTTTAAACTGAAGATTGATCACCGAGCCTTACATATACTTAGCATTAACACCATGCTATATCTTTAGCTTCTAAGTTTGAATTTTAAATTTTTAATTCAAGTCTATCCAGTCAGGAAAAGTCCTGAGGTAAGCCTTGTTGCCTGGATATTGTTCAGTGTTTGACCTGTACAGGTTCAAGCCAGACAGGGTCCCAGCATTGAGAACAGAAAATGTACATTCCCTAACCAAGAAGATACCTGAATTTTACATTGCTTGCAAAAGAAAAATTAGTTTCCTCCAATGGACTTTCACTACACTTACGAGTAGGCCCCATGTGCAGCACTAGACAGTCAAGTCAAATGAACTCAATGGTATTTTAGTAGATGTTCTGTTTCATTGCTTTGTTTGGGCATTTATTGTCTTACTGATCTTTTGCTTGTATATTATAGTTTCCAATTTTATATTTCTATGGTGTTGGCTGGTGTGGATGTGTTTCTTGTGCTTTTTCTTTGTTTCGTAAGTTGGTTTTTGTTGTTTACTTATTTATTTTTTTCAAGACAGGGTTTCTCTGTGTAACAGTCCTAGTTGTCCTGGAACTAGCTCTTGTAGTTCAGGCTGACCTGAACTCACAAGATCTGTCTACCTCTGCCTTCTGGGTGCTGGAATTAAAGGCATGCACCACAACTGCCCTACTCACCTATTTGTTTTCTAAAGAGAAAGAAAGAAAACCTGAAGTTTGGCATCTGGGGAGGATCTGGGAGGCTTTGAGGAATGGGAAACTGTATTATATACTATATTAATATTTAATATATATATCAAAGAAGAAAGGAACTACATAAAGAGATAATGTAACTTCATCCTGTAAGTTATAGCTGCCATATTCTACTCTATTAAAAATAAAAATAAAAAATAATTTTTATGTGTGTGTGCACATACATGGTCCATGGAGAATAGATGTAAAGTTTCTAACCTTCCACTGTGAATTTCAGGAATCAGAATCAGGTTTATAGGCTTGCTGGCAAGAACCTGATTAACTGTCTCATAAGCTCCCCATTCTTTTATCATTTTGCAGAGTCCATTAGATTTCCAAACCACTTTTTAAAATACTGTCAAATGTTCTTTTCTTATTTCTTATTCCCTGATATGTGGCAGATACAACTTATCTATAATACTATTTTTTACTACTGGTCAAACTTTTACTTCACATAATATCTTCCATGTAAGTAGATTTGGCAAGGAGATAAGTTTTCTTGCCAACATCTAGAGTTCTTAGCATTATGTTACCTTGCTTCGTGGTAGAAGAAATACATAAGAGGTGTTTATGTGGAATGCTTCTGGTAATTTGATTAGTCTGGAATTAGAAGTTTGTGTCCTGATATATCACTTTTCAGTTAGCTTGCTTTCTACTTTTAGGAGTGAGCTACTTTCCGTAACACTTATTTCCCATTTAGCTAGCATATGAGAAGATAATTTCCTCTTCATGGTATTTTGCTTTTTTCTTGTTGAAAATTCAAAATCTCTTATTGTGTATTATTTGATTTATGCTCAGGAAATGTGATATAAAAGCTGGTGATATTTTAAAATGAATTAACGTATGCATTGTGTTCGAAATATGGATGATGAAAATTGGATCATATTCTGATTCTTACTGAGAACTATATTCAGCACAGAACACTAGATTATTAGAGAGGGTGGGTGTGGGTCCAGAAAATCATATCCCCTTATATAAGAAACAGATGAAGAAGGGAAAAAAAAGATTGTCTTGGATAAAAAAGAAGTCTTGATATAAATATGACCTGGGGCTAAAATGCTATCATTTTGTGAAATATGTCTTGGAAAGAATTCCATAGTCAAACCAAAACCAGACACACTCGTTTTTAAGATAGTTGCAATGTATATATTAAATATATTTTAAAGACCTTACAAGTTACACAATAAAATATATCTAAATCTGATTAAAGAAAGTTTTCCATAAACACTCAGAACCAGCTTCTGAGGAACTGATCTTAGGATATCGGTTCTTAAACTGTGGTAATAGGAGGACTACCTGGGAATTCATTACAAATACAAACTTTTAAAAATGTGTTGTGATCAGGAGTAAATTTAGGGAGAGGGAGAAAGGGAGGGGAGAGTAGGTAAGTTTGTTTAGCGTAAAGTGATGTGATTTTAAAATTACCATGTTTGCTTCAATGAAATCAATTATCCTGAAAATGATGACACATTTCGTCAATAGGACTGCACCTGTTGAAGATTATTTTGTGACTAAGTTCAGGTTTGGAAACCTTTCTGTCTGGCTATGTAACTATACTTTGAAGATTGCATTTTATGAAATTCAAATACAGATTAAGATTTGTCGATTAAAATATATCATCTGAATTGAAATGAATCATGTATGTAAAATATAAACCAAATCATGATGACCTCGTGCAGAAAAGAAGAAAATGGAACTTAATTAAAAGGATGCTGCATCTGTGTTTGCATGTGTTTACATGTGCACACATGCTAACAGTTTTTCATGAAAAAATAACTTTCTTTAAATATGTTGAAATAAGATTAAATACCTTGAAGTACAGCTATACTATATTTAGAATGAAATTATTACTACTGCTTTTTGAACTGAGGTGTAGATAAATTTATCTTTTATATTTCATTTTTTCCAGAAAATTCTATAGAGTATATTCTTTATCTTTTACAAGCTTCGAAGATCTGTAATGAGACTCTCACCATGTTCAGTCTTTTCTTTAAGTAACGGTTCTCTAGGTTTATATTATTAGGTCAATTGGATTTGTATTTATTTTTAGGTAGTCAGAAACTGGCCTTTGGTTTGCTTGAAGTATGCCTTGGAGTATCCACTTACAGTAATGAATATAAGCAATGCTATCATTATTGCTATTTTTAAACACCCATGGTGCTCAAGAATCTGCTTAAGTCTGAATATAACATGGGTCATTATGTTACTTTTCCTGCCCAGAGCCATGTGTACTAAAAGCATATATTCCCATTATGAGGAAGCTATCAAATGCTTTCATTTGAAGTTAAACACTTTTCACTCCTGGTTTACTGAAAGATGTTTAGAATATTGTCTGTGTTTTCTGAAGACAAACAGTTTTCTTCTTGTATATCAGTTTCCCATATGAGTTTCTTACTGCTGTTTTATGCTTATTATTATATCTCTTTTTAGTTTTCCTCACGGGAGAAAAGGCCAACTCAGTATTAAAACGCTACCCAAGAGCCAATGGGCTTTTTGAAGAAATAAGACAGGGCAACATTGAGCGCGAGTGCAAAGAAGAAGTCTGCACATACGAAGAAGCCAGAGAGGCCTTTGAAAATCATGAAAAAACTGTAAGTATACTGGTAACTTAAAACATGTTCACAGAATTGCTTACATTTTGATGTAGTTTTGAACTCTACATTTCTGAAGTACATGCACTGCTTTCAACTAAAAGTTGATTTACTGAAGAAATCTCCGTGTAACATCTAATGAATAGTGTTCTGTATAGGAGAGAACTAGTTTACTCCCGTCTTTGTTGTTCTGTGTTTGAGGGCCATGTTTCCACAGTGCTCTGCTTGCTAGCAATTATTATAGTGGCAAGGCATCAAGTTCACCCAAGGCTTTGATCCAAAAGTAGATGTTCTCATTACGTTTTTATAGCTAATGAGAGAGAGGGGATGGAGAAAAGTATGAGACACTGTTAGTGTTTTGATATTTTATTTATCCTGGACTGGAGGTATATAGCTCAGTGATAGGATGCTTCCTTTGCATACTTGAGACTCCTGGTTTCAACTATTGTACCAGAGAAAATTTGTTTTAGTTCTGTATACTCTTAGACTCTTCTTCTACATTTTACTACTTTACCTCACTTTACTCTGACAGCAAGCTATTCAGAGAACAGGGTTGGGAAAGCAAAAATAAGGATGCAAATTGTTAAGGTCTGTTCTACAGTTGGGAATTATAAAACCAGAGTTAGCTGTTTTGTAAAGATCCATGCCTGTGCATCAAGAAAATAATACCATATGCTAAATAAGTGTCATACAAGGTGCTATAAGGACATAAAATAAGCTGCAGTAACAGTGAGTACATACATGTTTCAAAGAAGGAGGGTTTGATGTTTTGTTTAGTGAAGGAGGCTCTAGAGATGAAAGACAAAAGGGTCTTGGAAATTTCTAGATTCTAGTGCCCAACACAAAAGCAAAATACGTTCATAAATTAACAAACTATGATCATCAGTTTCACTGGCTTTACTTGTAGTTGATTATATATATATATATATATATATATATATATATATATATAGTGAATTAGTATGATTTTTGATGACTGTCCAGTTTTCCAAGCCCCATTCAACAAACAGGCCCTCCTCACTATATTCATTTTAGTTATATATTTCCTTTAGTTATATTTACTTATCCTGATTTCCATATGTACTTCATCTATTTCTGGGTTTTCTATTCTAGCTTATCTTTCTCCTTTCAGAAGATATGTTGTGTGTTCTAATATAAATTAGAAGTAGTTCTACTTTGATATGGTATTCTACAATAATTTGTAAATTCTTACTTACCCAAGAGATAATGGGCTACATTTTTTCATGAAAATTTTAGTATTAAATTGTCTAGCATAAGAAAAATCAGTGTTCTTATTGGGATGTTTTTTTCAGTTTACACTCTCAAAATAATCTGCTCTTGCCATGGTTAGTAGTAACTTCACCCATGTACTTGTTGCCTCTTTACAACAAAACTATTTGTTATGGTTTGAATACTAAGTGATCCCACAGGCTCATGTGTTGAAAGTTTAGTTTCATCTACTGGAAGCTTTAGAAGGTATGGCCTCAGTGGAAGAAATAAGCCACTGTGGGTGTGTTTTTGAAGAGTAGCTTCTTTCTGACCCCTCCTGTCTCTCTCTGCTGCCTGACTACCATAACATGAATAACCTCCGCCACATGTTCCTGTTACCATGATAACAGACTCAGAACAATATATTCAACCAGCCATGCACTGATAACCTCCTAAGTATAGGATATCATAAGCAAAATTTAATCTCCTTCCTTTAAACTGTTTTTCTCAAGTATTTGTCACAGCGTCAGAATATATGATTAATGCATCATCACTACCATCTCAAGCATATTTTTATACTTTCCACATAATTAAAATTTTTACATATTTTTCACCAGTTCTTTGAGAATTTTGTACAATGTTGTCATATTCCCTACCTTCTCCAGCTTTACCAAGATCTTCCCCTTCCCGGCCCACTCAACTTTTTTTCCTCGTCGTTGATTTATTTTGTAGGAAGAGGGAGGGGCACATGCCAGTAGATCAGAGGACAATTGAACAAGTCAGTACTCTTGTGAGTTCTAGGGCTTGAACTTGGGTCATCAAGCTTAGTAGCGAGTACTCTTATCCACTTAGACATCTCTGACAGATACCTAATTTTTTAAGAATGACACTTTAAAGTTTCTTTACTATGCATGATAGTTTATAGCTATAGAAGCAATGCACTCAGGAGGTAAGGAAGATTGCGAATTATACCTATGCTGTGTAATGAGTTCCAGACTAGGCTAGTCTATATTATTAAGAGCCAGCCTGAAAAAAAAAAAGAACAATATATTATCTTCTCTGCAGTGGCTTCATATCTCCCTTAGTAAAAGCCAAAGAATTCAGAATCACCTATAAGGTACAACTGTTTCAATCCTCCACTGTCATTTCCCTGCAGAAGAAATCTTCCCTACATCTCCTATTACTCTACTCATTGATTTGTTGTGGCTTCCTGCTTCCTTACAGAGCACTTGCCCTGTCCTTTATTATGCTCATTTCTGAGCTAGTGCAGGACTATTTTATCACAGTCCTCTACACTGGGGCTTCAACTCTTGTGCTCTTCCCTTCCAAATGTATCTGTTTTTGTTCGATCAAAATGTGTTTGATGATTGCAGTCATGTCATTGTGCAGCTTTACTTTCTCAATAAGGAAATATTCTATCTTCTGTGATTCCTCCCACACCATTTATCACCATCTGACACTGATTTGTTGTATTTATTAGCTGTCTGCTTTCTACCCAAGACTGTTATCCCTGTGACAGCACTATTCTCATTTGTTTGGTTCCTAGCTACGACGTTACGGCACATAATAGGGGCTATATAAAAATTTGATAGAGGAAAGAAGTAATGAATTTTATTCATGAGTTAGATGAGAGATGTAGACATTAAAATGGATTTTTTTTACTATATTGATTTGTTGCCTTTTCTATGGCTTCAAAGTCTGTCATCCAAATTTGCTTTTATGATTAAAACTATAGTATTTATAGTAGGATGTGTTAGAAGGCATTTACGTCAAATTCACGCTGTCTTCCTTTACCTGCTTCATTGTAACTGTTTCAGAATCATGTTTGTTACATGCTAAGATGTTAGAGAGAGAAAAAGATTAGCTTTTGAGATTTGTTTTCTCCTAAATGTCTTATCTTTTTATATATTAAAATTTCTTACTTGAAACAGAGTTTATAACATCTTCAATATCCTAAAATGTAAACTACATGAACTTAATAGATAGCATTCAGTGGAATATTTATTTGTAACACTTTACCTAATTTAGTGCACAAGTCTAATAATGGATTTGGAGAAAAGACATTATGTTTAGTAGTCCTCACTTTCAGCATGTACATGAGTCAGACTGATTCAGATTTTACCTGCTAAGTAACGACTGTGGAACAGATACAGAAAAATTTAAAATATTGTATTATGGTTGAGGTCTATCAGAAGTAACTGACTTTCACATGAAAGTTTGTATAAACATTTAGTCCATCTTTTTCGAGGCAGAGGGGTATTGTGAGTCTAATCCAGAGACTTTCACATGCTAGGCAAGCAGTTTACCAATAACTTACATTCCAGCCTGAAATTCATAGCTCCATGTGTCTGTGGTGCTAAGGATTAAATCTAGTGGCTTCATGCTTGTCAGGTGCTCTACTAAGATATATCCCATTTATATCTTAAATTCGTAGACTTTTTTTTTGTCGTCTATACTTCAATAAAATGGAAGTCGAAAAGGGTTTCTGCATGTCATTCTCAAACCTTAGAGAATCAGATCGATCTTATTTGGTGTCTCAACTCTGCCATCTACTGACTGTATTGATTTCAAATAAACGTTTCACCTTTATATATTTTAATTTTACAAATATCTTTGGGTGTGAAATTATACACTCTATACTGCCTAAAACAGACAAAGCCTTCAGTAAATATATTTCATTCAAGTTTTAGATGCTGTATTATAGCTATTTTATTTAGGATTCATATTTCTGCCAGGTAATTTTTCCTTTCTTTTTTCTAAAATAATATATATGTGTATACACACATATTTGTGTGTGTGCTTGTGTGTGTGTGTGTGTGTGTATGTATGTAGAGCTAAGATGACAAATTTTGTAAAGTCACATCTCATCACCTTGTTTTTTTTCTGTCACTGTGCTGCAGGCTAGCTGGAGCTTCTGGCCACCATCCTCTTCAATCTCCCAGATCACAATAGGAATACTGGGATACAGATGTGTACCATCACATTTGACTTTTTATGTGGGTAGTATCTTAGGATTGAGCTTGGTCTACAGGCTTCTGCTAATGCTTATACCCATTGAGTCATCACTCCAGCCTCTACTGGGTTTTGGGGACATAAAGAATCTCTATGTTCTGAACATTTTAATATTGAGTGACTATGAAGAAAATTGTAGTAATTATTTCAGAACTTTTCTTCACAAATTTTAGCCTTTCTTTGCTTGACTCTAAGATAGTTGTCCTCACACTTCAAAGAATACAAGAATAGTCTATATGTTTATCAAACTTGTACAATCCTATCTTGTCCTTAGTTCTATGATCTTTTCTTTCCTATGCATGTAGCTGAGGATTGAGTCAAGGGTCTTGCACAAGATAGGCAAGTACTCTACACTGAATGCTTATACATCTCCAGTCTTGAAAAAAAGCCAGAACTTTTTGAAGAAATGACTTATTTTAAGGCTGGCACTTATTGTAGTATCAGAAAATAAGGATGTGCCAAAAGAGAAAAACAAAAGTAAAAGAAAGAAGAGAAACATGCTAAGTGAACTTAGCAGTTAGCTTTAAGGAACCCCTAGTGCCTAAACGTAAGCACTTGGAGATACAGGATCAATACTATAGTACTGGATTATAACCCAAAGCATAAATTAAATACAGACTCTCAGAATCTGCTCCCAATGACATGCTTCCTTCAGCAAATGCCACAAAATGAGGTCCAAGTGTTCAAATACATGAGCCTGTGGGAGACATTTCTCATTTCAAACAAAGAAAATTCATATTTGAATTCTGACATTTCTTATTTCAAAGCACATCAAACCAAAATCTTCAATGTCATGTTTTTATTCCCAGGTCCATTCCCAGTCCACTCTTCGTAAGCAACATACCACATAGATGACACACTCAGAGCATAAGGAAGTATTTCTGGAAGAAAAAGAAACCTAATAAAACCAATGCAAAAGGTTTTATTAGAAATATAGAATATAGAAATTGAAATCAGATACTTAATAAATGTGATGGTAAAATCACTTTTAGGAGAGTTATTTTTAAATTATGTAAAGTATGAGCTTTTGTTATAAATCTAGAATATTGTTTAAAGTAGAAAAAATGATGAAGAAGCACTTCTATCTAGTTATTGAACATCCTTAAAGCTACAGAAATTCCTTTTTTTTACTCTAAAAGATTATATTATAAAAATCCAAGCTGGGCATGATGGTGAAAACATTTAATCTCAGCACTCAGGAGGCAGAGGCAGGCAGATTTCTGTGAGTTCAAGGACAACGTGGTCTACATACCAAGTCTCAGGACAGCCAGAGCTCCATAGTAATACCCATTCCCAAAAATACAAACAGACAATTTTGTACTGATAAGTAAAATGAGATTAACAAATAAAAGTTAAATTTCTCCATAACCATAGATTTTTAGTAATAAAAATAGTAGTATTAAATACTTGACTGTAATATTAACTATTTAGCATATGTGATTTTGGGCATGGAACCCAGGGCCTTGGACATACTAGGCACGTTGTCTACCACAAACTCTCTTTGCCCCAGTCCATAATGTATTAGGTTTTATGTTTCTACGATTCCATTCTATTTTAAGGGATTTTACTTTTAAATATTTAAACTTGCCACAAATTGTATTCAGAATACAGTTCATCATCTTAAAGAGAGCTTAGCATCTCAGACCATTAACAGTGCTTTTGCAGTCACTTACAGCTTTGCCATCTGTATTCTGCCATCTACTGTGCTGCTTATTTACATTATCATAGAAATTCTGTGCTCAGTGCAATTTGATCATTGATTGCTCTACCAACATCAACCCTGGGGAGAAAAGAAAGCAGTTGGCTGAATTAACACATTCTGTGTCGCTGATGAAGAAAACAGGCAAATTTGATCATTGATCTGAAAATTAGTTTATCACTTACTTATTGCTGAGAGAACATCATTTTTAGAAGTGAAAAATGTATCTAATTAGCAATATAAATCATAACTCAGTTAGGGTCTATTACTTTTTTATATCTGTATTGATGCCTTCTCTCTTAGTCCTGACATTGGTAATTTGTATTTACTACCTTTTCCCTTGTCATGCTGGTCCAAAGAACAAATGCTAAAATGCATAAAAAACAGGAAAGATTGCTGATGCAGCACAGTTGGTAGTGAGCTTGCCTAGCATAAAGAAAGCCCTAGCTCAGTTTCCAGCATCTCATAAGCCAGACATGATGGAATATGTCCCTAATCCTCCATTTCCTCCTTTCGGTGCCTCAGACTTGCCTCAGACAAGCCAGGAACCCTCATTCTTAGGTTACCCAATAACCCAAAAATGGGTTTGCCATGATGTTCTCTTGTCAGTGCTGACACCACACGGCTCTCTGTGCACCCTGAGTGCAACAGAACTACCATCCCGACTGTGAGGCTGCCATCACCAGCTACATCCAGTTGCAGCTCTACGTTTCCTATGTTTACTTCTCCCTGGCCTAGTTTTGTGACCATGGAGATCTGGATCAGAAGAACTTCACTGGCTTCTTCTTTGCGTGATTAGTCTACACTTCCGGAGATGTTTCCTGACATTTTAGAATGAGGGTGGAGGCCGCATCTGCTTTCTTAAAAGCCATGATGATTGGGTTAATGGCCTCACATTCATGGAATGTGCCTTCCACCTGGAGAAAACAATCAGTGAGAGCTTCCTCGATGGCTTTTAACAAAGGTGTTGCCCATCTTTTGCAACCACTGTCTGCAACCTCATTTCAGGATCATCCCGGAGATGTTTGTCTTTCTGTTCAACCTGCACCAGCTAAGAAAGATGACATTATCGAGTATTTTCAGTGAGCTGTACCTGGATGACAGAAGTTCAAAGAATTGAGCTGTGATTGTCAGATTATCTTATCAGGTGTCTAAGAGTCTCCGCATTCTCACGCCCCCATTTTTGTATAGCCCATATTTTTATTTTTTTTAATTTTAAGTTTTTTTAAAAAAAATATATCTTTTCTCATTTTACATGCCAAATCCAGTTTCCACTCCCTCACCTCCTCCTGCTCCCTCCACTTTGCCCCCTCCCTCTCCCCACTCCATCCTCCATCCACACTTCAGAGAGGGTAAGGCTTCCCATGGGTAGTCAACAAAGTCTCGCACATTGCTCTGAGGTAGGACCAAGCCCCTTCCCACTATATCTAGGCTGAGATATAGGTTTCCAAAAAAAGGCAGTACAAGCACTAGGGATATATCCTGGTGCCACTGCCAGTGGCCCTTCAGTCTGCCCCAGCCATGCAAACTGTCAACCACATTCAGAGGGACTAGTTTGGTCCTATACTGGTTCCCTTGCTGTCAGGCTGGAGTTGGTAGGCTTCCATTAGCTCAGGCAAGCTGGTTCAATAGGTACTCCCATCATGGTTTTGACTTCTTTGCTCATATTCTCACTCCTCCCTTTCTTCAACTGGACTTTGGGAGCTCGGACCAATGCTCCTCTATGGTTCTCTTTATCTGCTTCCATCAGGTGCTGATTGTAGGTTCTATGATGACATTTAAGATATTCATCAGCCTGACTTCAGGGCAAGGCAAGTTCAGGCACCCTCTCTACTGTTGCTTAGGGTCTTAGCTGGGGTCATCCTTGTGAATTCCTTGGAATTTCTCCAGATTTCTTGCTTGCCCCATAGTGGCTCCTTCAGTCAAGATATCTCTTTCTTTTTTCTCTGTCTCTGCCCTTGCCCCATCTCGACCATCCCATTCCCTCTAGTTCTCCTTCTCTTGTACTTCTCCCCTCCTCCTCCCCTTCTACCTTCCTTCTCCCCCAACTTCCATGCTCCCAATTTTCTCAGGAAATCTTGTCTATTTTTCCTTCCCATGGGGAATCTATGTATGTTTCTCTTAGCGTTTTCTTTGTTACTTAGCTTCTTTGGGGACATGGACTCCTTATCCTTTGCTTTACAGCTAGTATTTAATACCTATGAATGGGTACATACAATGCACATCTTTCTGGGTCTGGGTTACCTCACTCAGGAGGGGTTTTTTCCTAGTTCCATCCATTTGCATGCAAATTTTAAGATGTCTTTTTTTTACTGCTGAGTAATACTCCATTTTGTAAATGTACCACATTTTCTTTACCCATTTTTCAGTTGAGGGGTATCTAGATTGTTTTCGGTTCTGACTATTACAAATAATGCTGCTATGAACATAGTTGAGCAAACGTCCTTGCAGTATGGTTGAGCATCCTTTGGGTATATTCCCATTGTTTGTGCATGAGCATTTGTTTGCACATATGTCTGTGCTAATAGACAATACTTCTCATATTAAAATAACTCCATTCTTACCTTGTTTGCTTATCTTCTTGCCAATCATTCTCACAGATACAACCTGAAGTATTCTTTACCAATTTTGTAGCCTTGCCTCTAGCCAGTCCAGTTGATAGCCATCAGTCATTGTGTTCAGTCCAGGTGAAAAAATAGTATGGCTTGAACTACTGTGCTAACTGGGGCGTTGGAGAATAATAGGCATATTCCAGATGGGACAAGTCACAACATGATTTGTCCATGCATTGATAGTAATGAATGGGAGATGGTAAAATTACATTAACTTTGCGATGATGCTATCATTAACTTGGAGATGCTTGCAGTGGGCACACCCAGGCTAGAGGAACGAAGAAAGTATACTATGTAAATTTGTTATTCTTTTTGCACATGAAAGTAGGAATGTCATGGTAGAGTTGGAAACAATAAGCATGCATTCTCTTCCCATAGGAGTCCAGGTGGATTGTCAGGTTTTTAAATAGACACTTGAGAAACATCATTCTATATGCAGTTGTGATGTCATTTACCTAGACAAGCTTGGCAGAACAAAAACAGAACATTGCAAGTACATTCACAGCACCTGATTATTTAGAGACGGCACCAAGAAGAGCTCCTGTTCTCACCTTGACTGTTACCTTATTCTAGATATTGCACTTGTATACACTCTCAATATATATGCATTGTTTTGATTTTAGCATAATCTTTGGATGTGTAGAGAAGAATTTACATTATATCTGTCTCTTAGCCATGTGTATAAAAACCTATTTCCTACTGCAAAGTTTTTGGATTTGAATAGATAAATTTTTTGATATCCTTTTATTACCTGTATCCTGGCATGCTTTATTCTCTACTTAGCAAGGTGACATCAGTATGTAAATTCTAAGATAGACTGTGTGAAAAAAATGATCAAACCATGTAAGGCAAAAATGACAGAATATTAATTCAAAGTTACAGTGGTAGCTTGAGGTTATTTTTGCCCCAGCTAACTAACTGGTTTAAATATTAGATAAACTGTGAGCGTGTTTAGATAATCAGTAGCTTACACATTTTATGGCTATACTTTTTTAGTTTTTTAATAAATTAATAGTCAAGGTGGGACCAACAGCTCTTCTGGATGCCTCTAAATGTGCAGGTACCCTGAATGTACTTAAAATAGTCTGTTTTCTTTGAGTGAATTTATCCAGGTACATGACACCAGCACCATCTACAGAATGAGGTTTCTCAAATGTCCACTTTAAAACCTGATAATCTACCTGGACTCCTAAGAGGCTAAGAAAATGGACTTCATGGTTTTGTATGTTTGAATGCTTTGTCTGTAGTTGGTAGAACTGTTAAGAAGGAATAGAAAGTATGACCTTGTTGAGAAGGGATAGGAAGTGTGACCTTGTTGAAGCAGATGTGTCACTCAAGGTAGGCTTTGATATTTTAAATGCCATGCTACTCCCAGTTAGCTTGCTCCCCCTCCTCCCAACCTGCCTCATGATTGTGTCATGATGTGTAAGTTCTAAGGTACTGTTCCAAAGCCATACCTGCTTGCCTTGTGCCATACTCTCTACTATAATGCTCATGGACTCACCCTCTGAAACTGTAAGCCCCAATAAACCCCTTTTCTGTAAGTTGATTATATTATCTTAGCACAACAATAGAAATGTAGGTAAGACAATAAGTATGGTGAGTCTTTTAAAAATAATTGATTAAATTCATTCATTAACATTTCATGCATATTCCAATTAACCAATTGATTACTATCACCCTAGTGATCTTATGTCCCTCCCATCCACTTTACCTATCCCTTCTGGGAAGTCCATTTCCCACATTCATGTCATTTCTTCAGATTAGTATACAAAGTGTTAAATAGCATTAAGACATTTTAACAAAGTTTGTTTTCATGACTTACCTCACCCCACATCCTCTGCCACTCTGCTACTGTTGGTTCCCTTGTAGCTTCATGTCAGTCTGTTCTCCTCTTTCATGTTCTATGCATCCTTTTTCCTATCCTCATCTTTCCTCATTTCCTATTATTACTCTCTCGGTCTTCTTTTTGTTTGTTACTCTTTTTTGTTCTGGGGGATTTTTGTTTGGTTGGTTTTGGTTTTTGTTCATCTGTTTTTTTCTTTTTTTTTTTTTGCTTTACTCACACTTAGACCTACTTATATGTACATGTACAGATTATAGGGTTAACATTCACAGATGAGGTACAGCATGCATGTTTTGTTTTGTTTTTCTTTATTTCTGAGTTTGTCTCGTCTTGCTTAATATTGTACTTTCCAGGCCCATCCATTTTCCTGAACATTTCATGATTTCCTGTATAGAAGAATACCATTTTTATAAGTACCACATTTTCATCATTCATTCATCTATTGATGGACATCTTGGATGGTGCAGTGATTTTTGTTTTTGTCAGGATTTATGTGTATAGATATTTTGGCTGCACATATCTCCATGTACATTGCTCTTTTGTACATATGCGGAAAAACAGTCATCTATTTATATTAAAAAAAAAAAGTCACTGTGGGTCCTTCTTGTTCCTGAGTTTTAGAGGAGCAGTTTGCTATGGTAATCTTTTATCCACATATTGATGGATGAGAGGCTCACTTTAGCTACTTGTCTTCAGGAATCTTAGGTATACTTTTTAGTCTCTGCCTCCATTCTTTTTCCTATGGTAGACAGGATAACAAAAATATTAATCCCTTTTCGTTATGGAGATTGTGTACGTAAATCGCCTAGTTCGCAGCACATTGTATTTCATGTATTATCCATCACCATGGCAGCCAGTGTCATTTTACCCTCACTTCTAGGTTTCTTTCAGGTACTTAGGCTTTAGGGAATAGAGTACACATCCAGTATTTTACCACTGGAGGTCTCTCTTGTGTTAAAACTAAAAAACCACCACACATTTGAAAGGGAAAACCCTTAGCTGTTGCATTACTTGTCAGGAAGATAAATTGTTGCCTTTGTTCCCGAGTTGAAAACTAGCAAAAAGTTGCAGTGCTAATCCTGATCTCTTAGACTTAAAGCAGATACAAGTGGATGTTCAGGTTGGGAAGTAAATGAACAAAAGGGACATCATCATAAATGAAACAGATAGTGCACTTTAGCATAGAGGTTTTCAAGTTGTTCTGTACATGTGAGTCACCTAAAGAGTTTTGTAAATATCATCACCTAGGTCCCTATCAGACTGAATGTCATAGCTTCTGGGGGACAACTTGGTTGGGAGGCTTTAAAAGCTAGTGTTTGCATCATATGACTCAGAGAATGATCTGTGGCCTAGAATCAAACATTTGGCCTCACAGCTTGGTTGTAATGCCAACTCTAAGACCCCATATTCCTTAATTAGAATCTGCATATTAACAAATTACTTTTGAGAAGTACTCTTTAGCACCCTGATTGTCAAACATGGATATACCTTGAGATAGCTTTAGGATGCTGAAAAATAGCGGTGCTCAAATGACTTACACAGTCAGGGCCTTATGCAACCACTGAACCAAACACTGAAAATGTACTATAATTCAATAATTATATTGGCAAATTCTCTAGAAAACTATAAAATGTCTGTTTTTCGTTTATGTTTTATATATACATATTGCAAGCACAAAAAAATGCATACTGTTAATCATTCTGTTATAAACAGTTTGGCAACTTGTTTGTTTTATCATGAACATGAGATGGAAAAATATGACCTAGAAGCCAACGAAATCCAGCCCATCTGTTCTTGTAAATGTCAACAGAAGAGATTCATAGCCATTTGTTAACATATTGTATGCCACTATGTTCCTACAATAAGCATAAAGTCAATAGGCAAGATGAAGATATTATATCCCACAAAGTCTAGAGCATTGACTTTATTAATGTGAAATGTTTGCTGATACTGGCTTTAAGATTTACTTTTTATGTGCACTGTATGGGTATTTGACCTGCACGTATATCTGTTCATTATGTGTGTATATGCCAGTGCCTTTGGAGGTCAGAAGAACATGCCAAATCCTCTGGAACTGTAATTGCAGACAGTTGTTAACTGCCATGTGGGTACTGGAAGCCTAACCTGAATCCTCTTCAAGAGCAGCAAGTAGTTTTAACTGCCGAGCCATCTTTTTAGTCCCTTGCTGATACTCTTTTATAGTAAGTTGTAACAGTATTTAAAGTTACCTGGTGCTTCCAAATAATTCTCATAACTGTTTATCATTCAGATGTGCTCAGATTTATTTGTTTGGTGATTTCTATAGCATAGGTATTATATGACAGAAAGAAAAGCAATGTATTACATACTGAATTTCATGTCTGCATCCATTAGAAGTATAGTAGACACCTGTATGAGTTACTTTTCCATGGAAATGCCAAAAATTTACCACATTTAATTTTCCTCTTTTAAATTATTTCTTTTCCTTATTCATTCATTTGGCTTATGGATTCATATTTCAGCTTGTCATGTCAAGAACTAAGTAGTAGAAGAGTTCAGTCTGAGTTTTATAGTGGAGACTTCTCACAACACAGCATATCAGGAAGTGGAACCTGATATAACTTTCAAAGGCTCATTCCTAAAGACTAATGAATCCCAGTTAAGTGCCACTTCCTGAAATGTTCCATCTTTTAAACATACCATTGTCTGGTATAATAGTTTCTTTCTTATCACTGCATCAAAACAGGCTCGACAGAAGTGGTGCACACCTTTCATTCCACCACTCAGGAGTCAGAAGCAGGTGAATCTTTGAGTTCGAGGCCAGCCTGGTCTACAGAGTAAGTTTACAGCGCAGCCAGAGAGACGTACTGAGACCGTGTATCAAAAACAAAACAAAGCAATAAATAAGAACAACAACAACACCAAAATACCTAACAGGAAAAAAAGTTAAGGAAGGGTTTATTTTGTTTCACACATTGATGATAGAGAAAGCATGGTAGTGGAAGCATGAGAAATCTGAACACATTGCCTCCATGGCCAGGAAGCAGAGATATGAATAGTTAACTTGATTATATTCTTTTCTCTTTTTATTCAGTCCTGGACCCCAGCCCATGAAATGATAAACATCCACATTTGGGGGTGGTTCTTTCCATCCCAGTGAAATCTCTCCGGAAGAGACCTTATAGACATACCCAAAGGTTGTGTCTTCTAGGTGATTATAATAATAGTCAAGTTGATAATTGAAATTAACTACCATGGGGCCTAGAAAGTTGGTTTGATGGATAAGAGCTCTTATTTTTCTTGCATAGGGCCTGGGTTTGGTTCCTAGCACCCATGTGGTGGTTCACAACCTTTACAACTCCAGTTCTAATGGATACAATGTGCTGTTTGACCTTTGTGGGCAACAGGCATGCATGTGGTACATATATATGCATGCAGGCAAAGAACTTATATACATAATATATACATAATATATACATAATAGTAAGTAAATAATCTTTTTAGCTAGTTACTACAACTCTACCCATTGTTAACTTGGTTGCTATACATATCACTTTAAAGTGTAACATTCCACCCCTCTCAAAGACTTATGGCTAGCTTGTTATACAAAATTCCAATTTCAGAAAGTTCCATAGCCTTTGCAGTTTACATGTTCTAAAGTCTCACTTTGAAGTTTAAGCATAGTTCAAGACAATCTCTGAACCTGGGGAAATATATCCATAGGTGGATATTTTAAAGCAGAGAACAACCCTTGAAGTAACATTATGTGTCTGGCTCTCTCTCCAAGTAAATGCATTTAAGATGGGTCTCTCTATGTATGTTTGCCTGGTCTAGAACTCAGTGTGTAGACCAGGCTAGCCTTGAACTTAGAGACCCACCTGCCTCTACCTCCCAAATGCTTGGATCAAAGATGTGTCACAATACACCTGGCTAAATTTGTATTTTATAGACTGTCAATTTTGATGGGTGGGGTCGTTCCTTAAGGGTATATTTTCTTTGGTTCCAGTGCTGAGCAGTGAGGTTTTTCTTTAGCTGTCTTCTGTACACCCTATATCTGTAATTTGGTTCTAAGTTCATATACCTTGCTCATACTCTGATTTTTTCTTTCTTCACCTAAGTACATATTTTTCAGTTCCCTTTCACTGGAAATCTGAATAAGAACAATGAGTAACAACTATGTCATAGCTTGAATGTTAGATTCTCCCTTGAAATCTCTTCCACTAATCACTTAGTCCATTACTTTTACATTCAGCCTCACTCAAATTTTCACGACACTGGTCAAGTGCTACTGGACTCTGCCTGAGCGTAATACAAGTAGCCAGAATAACTTCCCAGTGGCATCCTTGTTCCCCTCTGAAACCTATGTGCTGGGCCTCCCCTGCCTTACTTATTATTATTTTTATTTTGCTGTATAATTTTTTAGACTTCAGATTCATGGTCCACTAATCTCTCCTCATAGCATGGTAAGGTTTATCTGTCTAGCCCATAACTGTACACTCTTCCACATTCTTGCCATAAACTTTTCCCCATAAACGTATCACATGGTCAAATTTATGTCAGCAGTTGGCCTTCTTTTTGGTATCATTTTTCTGTCTTATTTACTACCTTTGTGCTGCTATCAAATACCTGACCAAAAAAAAAAGTGGTTTATTTTAACTTACAATTTGTATGGAGAAGGCATGGTGACCACAGTATTGTATCTGTCATGGCAGGATCATTAGGAAGCTGGTCTTATTGCATAGCCAGGAAACAGGATAAGATGTTTGATGCTGGTGCTCAGCTGACTTCCTCCTTTTGTCCTCAGGGTTAGGGACATCAATTAGGGGTTGATTATAACTGGTATAGGGTTGGGGTTTGCGGTAGAAATTATGTAGGCTTAGGAATCTCTTTGGAAAAATAAAAGTGGGGGGGAATTGGATGGGATAATAGGTAGATTAGTGTGAGCTTACTCACACTAATAATAGTGAGTAATAGAGTGGATAGTTGTAAGTAATTATTTATAGACAGTTTATATTGGTATAGATTCTTGTATACTGATACAAATTCAAATTATATTTGGTACATTGAACATGCTCCTATTTCTGTTTACAATATTTGTACACCTATACAAAGTTAATTTATCATATTGTATCTCTACCTCTGCTTAAACCATTTTGTATATTGATATAATTTTAAGATATATTTATCATATTATACTATACATTTCTACCGCTGATCAAGATAGTTATATGTTATTTACATTTTGAGGTTGTTGTCCTCATTTGCTGCACAGTTGTTTAAAAATTAATATTTTTTCATCAGTTACTAGATATAAAAAAGATTGTTTAATATTTTAATATGAGGCTTTACTCTTTAAAGTATATAGGTATAAAGAATTATAGGTCAATAGTCATCCATGTTTGTCATAGTTAGATTGATCAGGTTCCTTAGATACATAGAGATTGTATTCTGCATAGATAAGGTATAAGGTAATCTTCATGGCAAAACTGGCCTTTGGGCAGAGAATTGCTAGCCACTGACAAAATGCTTGGTGTCCTGACTGGGCAAGCAGGATACAAGAAAAAAGACTGCCAAATCTTTCCAAGACATGGTAAGATGGTTTTGAAAATTTTCCTGCCTCTGAAAATGGTGTCAGTTACTCTAGGTTTAGCCAAAGTTGACTACTCCAATGTTGCAAATGAGACTTTGGGTGATTGCTCAGGTAGCCAGTTGTCTCTGTCATTTATTTCACATTTTGCAAGCTGCTTGATTGCACTTCCTGTTTACTCAAATAATATTACTTTCCTTCTCAGGTCTTCAATGGGGTTGAAGATTAAATAGTTGTAGTTACTTTTCTTCTCATGACTTAGCCAGGCCATTTCTAATACAAGATTTAGACTCACCAAGATAGGATAGATTATAGAGTATTTTCCTAATTTGCCAAATGTAAATCGACTAAATATTGTAACCATAATTCTTGCTTAATAACTGTTTTTTGTTATATGTAATTTTACTATTTTGAAATTAAAACCATTTTTTTTAATTAGATAGAAAAGGGGAGGGGAGGTGGGATTCTCCTCTGTATTCTATGAATAAGTTTTATTGCCATTGGTTAATAAAGAATCAGCTTTCTACCAATGTCTTAACCGAGTAAAGTCAGGCAGAAAATCTGAACAGAGATGTAGAGAGAAGCTAGGCAGAGTCAGAGAGACACCATACAGCTGCCGAAGGAGACAGATGCCCCAGAACCTTACTAGTAAACCACAAGCTTCATGGTAAAATACAAAATAATTGGAATGGGTTCATTTAAGATGTAAGAGTTAGTTAATTAGAAGCCTAAGCTAATAGGACAACCAGTTTATAGTTAATAAAGGCCTCTATGTCTTTCTTTGGGAATGAATGTCTGCGGGACTGGGCAGGACAGAAACTTCTGTCAACATCCTCCAATTTTCATTTCATTTTGGTACACTAGCCGATGGAATAGTGCTTTCTATATTCAAGGTAGGCCTTTCTTTCATTACTGAGCCTCCTTGAAAATAGCCTCAGACACACCCAGAAGCATACGTCCTGGTGACTCTAAATCTAAAGGTCTAAACCATAACAGTTAAGCAACAAACATTCAAAATATTAGCCATTGTGAAAACTTAGGATTTAACTGTCGCATTATCAAATAGCCATTTTATTCCTTCTTTGTTAAATTAACAGTGATTTTGAGATAGTGACAGTATTCCAGTTTCAAGCAATAAATCACAATCTGTTTATGTCAGGCCTGAGAAGCATGTCCCTTCAAGATACTTGCTTTATTCATTTGTCCTGTTTCTAAGGGGACTATACATGAAGAAAACATTCTTAACTACTGAATGATATCTCTAGCCTCCTTACATGTGCTCCTTTTTCAAGAAAGGATTGTAGTAAATGCTTCTAAGCCATCCTCAGCAGTTCAAATCAACTGGGAAATCATCCACTTCTCTGCTTTCCCAGATGGGTTCTGAACTAAATAATCAAAGACAGTAAAACATTAACATTTATGTGCTTGGCAGTTGTTCAGTTAAATTTCCTGTAGCTCCATCTCCATGGATTCCAACATGATCCCTAGTCTCCACATATGCCATACATTGACACGTATACATAAATATTTTTTAATCTTAAAAAACATGAACAGTTCTTCTCTTTCTTTCCAAATATTTGTAGAGTTGTTCAGGCCTTGCTTGAATCACTCAGATCCTACTCAAAAGTGGCAGTGAGGAAATTAAAATAAAAAAGTCACATATTTAAAGAGACTCAGATATACTTTCAAAGAATCCTTAACCTGCTGAATTCTCTTCTATAATTTTCCTTCCATAATAGAACAAATGCTTTCCCCATGATCCTTTTTCTCTCGGAAATGATTTTCCAATCTCATTTATTTATTTATTTATTTATTTATTTATTTATTTTTGAGTTTTTATTTATTAAAGATTTCTGTCTCTTCCCTGCCACCGCCTCCCATTTCTCTCCCCCTCTCCCAATCAAGTCCCCCTCCCTCGTCAGCCCAAAGAGCAATCAGGGTTCCCTGCCCTGTGGGAATTCTCTCTGCTAGCTTTATAATGCATTTACTATTTGTGGATAATTTTAGCCCCGCCTTAAAATTATGAATTTCCCTGGCTGGGGTTATAGTTCAATGCTATAGTACTTGCCTAATATGTACAAGGCCCTGAATTCAGTCTCTAGAAATGCAAAACAAAACAAACAGAAAAATACAAATTCCCTTTAGTAATTCTTTCTTCCTCTGAACTCCTGGTCTCAAGGGCAAAATAATTCCATGTTCCAAAGAAATATTTGCCAGTACCCTTTTATTTAGATCATTGTTGCATTAATTGAAAATATTTTATCTGTAAAATATGTTGGCTTACTTTTAATTATACATTAAATATAAAGGAAACATTTAATTTTCCAAGAGATGGCCAAATTGGGTTAGAATAACTTACATGTTAATACAGAGTGCTTCTTAATTTGTTCTGGCTCCAAACCTTCTGGTTGAAATTCCAGCTCAAATTTACAAAATAAAGTTTTATTGTTATGTATCCACTATGGGCCTCCATTTCCTCATGTGCATTATGAATATGATAATAATACCTACAGTATTGGTTGTATGGAATAATATTACTATGTGTAAAATAAAAAAAATAAGCTTGCCAAATCTGCTTTTGCCTAAAAACTTTTCTTTTCTAAAATAAAAGTTTGATTGTTTTTCTTTAACATTTCTACATCAAACAGGAATATTAGTGCCTGAATATTTATGTTCCCATCATATCAAAGAAATGAGAAATTGATTTACGCATGCTGCATATGCTTACTTTTTATCCATGTGTATTTTATATGTATAGATTTCTTCCTATATGTATATTTATTATTTTCATGGAGGCCAGAAGAGGGAATTGAATTTTCTGGAAATGGAGTTACAGATGGTTGTGAGCTTCTGTATGGATATTGAGAACTGAACCCAGACCTGCTACAATAGGAACAAATGCTCTTAACCACTGGGCTATATCTCCAACTCGTTTTAATATACATTGATAATACAGTAACTCTTCCAAAGTAATCTGGATCATGTTTTAGAAGCACATTTTCTTGTTTTTATCTAAAGTGACAGATAATTTCTCAAATCATATTTCCATATTTGTATTCATTGATAAGATAAAACAGAAATAGGATGTGATATTCTAAGGGACTAGGAAGGTGGTAAATTTTGTATAAAGATACAAAAAAAACTTACTCTGAATAGATTGAAATGCTTTTAAATGATATATACCAAAATATTAATAATGCTTAAGTCTTTGTGATAAAATTGCAAGTGATTTGTTTCTTTTAGCTGTTTATGCACTAGTGACACTTTATATTCTAATCTGTATTCTAAATGTCATTTTATATAATGAAAATTAGCAAGTGTAAAATTGACCATTGTACAAAATGTATACAATATTAAAAGCATAGGGTGTTCATTTCTTTAAAAAAAAATCTGTGAGAATGTAGCTTGTCTGGCATGTGTAAGGGCTCTGAGAGCCAGCCCTAGTACCAAAACCCCAAACTTCATATACACATTTCATGAACATTCACTTATGATTTATAATATTAATATGAGTGAAGTAAGAATCAGTTGATGATATTAGGATTTTTTACCATCCTAAAATAAAATAAATACCTTATCTAGATCATCTGAATATCTGGGGCCTACCTTTGTTTTCTTTTCTTTTCTTTTCTTTCTTTCTTTCTTTCTTTCTTTCTTTCTTTCTTTCTTTCTTTCTTTCCTTCCTTCCTTCCTTCCTTCCTTCCTTCCTTCCTTCCTTCCTTCCTTCCTTCTTTCCTTCCTTCTTTCAGAGAGAGAGAGGGTCTATATATGTTACCCTGGCTGTCCTGGAAGTCACTATGTAGACCAGGCTGACCTTAAATTTGCAGAAAATTTCCTCTCTCTGTCTCCAGAGTGCTGGGACTAAAGGCATATATCACCATGCCTAGCTGGCATACTTTTTCTAATCTTGTTTCTTTAAACCTTGTGGAGTCCCTCCTTAGGTTCTGCTATTATTTTTTATTTATTTTTGTTTTATGTGTCTTAACTGTCTTCCCTGTGTGTCTGAGAACCACTGTATGCACTACAGAAAGAGGCCAGTAATAGGTGTTGGGATCTCCTGGAATTGGGGGTATAGATTACTGTGAGCTGTCATGGGTTGCTGGGAACAGAATTCAAGTCTTCCTGGAAGAGCATCAAGGCTCTTAACTGCTGAGCCTTGTCTTGGTAGTTTGAATGTATTTGGCCCCCATAAGTTCATAGGAATTGACACTTTTGGGAGGTGTGGCCTTGTTGAAGGAACTGTGTCACTGTGGGGGTAGGTTTTGAGGTCTCATTTGCTTAAGCTTCACTCATGCGACAGTCACCTTCATGTTGCCTACAAGATGTAAGACTCTCAGGTGCTTCTCTAGCCCCATTTCTGCCTGTGTACTGCCATACTTCCCCACCATGATGATAATGGACTAAACTTCTGAAACCATAAGCAAGACAGCTCAATTAAACATTATCATTTAGAAGAGTTGCCATGAATATGGTGTCTCTTCATAGCAATAAAAACCTCGAGAGTCCGTTCTAATTCTATATTATTTATTTATTATTCATTTTCATTTTATGTGTCTAAACTGTCTTACCTCTATGTATATCTGGGAACAACTTGTGTAAAGTACTCAAGGAGGCCAGAAGAAGGTGATAAATCTCCTGGAATTGGAGTTAGGGATTATTGTGAGCTGTTATGGAGCTAGGAACTAAATTCAAGTCCTCAGGAAAGGCAGCAAGTGCTCTAAACTCCTGAGCCTTGTTTCCAGCTTTCTGAATTTTTTAAAATATTTTTATTGATTCTTTGGAAATTTCACTTCACGTAGCCTGATCACACTCATTTTCCAGTCTTTTCCATGTCCACACCCACTCTCTTGTGACATATCCCCCAAAATAAAAAGTAAAACAAGTCCAATTTGTGTTATCCATACACTCACTGGAGTGTGGTTAAACTCTCAGTGGCCTGCCACTTTAATAGACTGAGTCACTATCCTCTCGTACCCCTGCCAGAAGCTATCAATTGTGGAGAACCAACCTCAGCATCCGCATTACACTTCCTAGCAGTTCTCTTCAATGGCTTCCTGTTTAGGGTGTTACCCTCCTTTGGGGGTGTGTTGATTGGCAGGGTAAGGGTTTGTAACAGAAGCCTTCCAGGTCCGTCCCTCTCAACTGTGCTTCTGCAATCATCTACATCACTCCAAAAGTGCTCTTTACAGCCAGTGGATGCATGGGTCATGGGCTTCCACATGTTTTCTGATGACAGCATAGACCCCAGCTGCAGTAGGACCATGGACCTAGACATGGCCCTCAGAGACAACAACATCAACTTGGCCTCAGGTGACAGGACAGGTCACCCAGATTAGTATGGCCCCTGGATGTAGTAGGACCCACAGATGTCAACATAGCCTCAGGCTACTGTACAGACCACACTGTATGGCCTTTAGTGGTAACACAGGCCTAGAACACGAACACAGACCCCAGCCACAGGAGGACATCAGGTGCAGACATGGCCCTTGGCAGCAGCATGGATCTGGATGTCACCAGGACCTCAGATGGCAGTGCAGGCCTCTCACATATGACCACTAGTGGCAACACCAGCCTCATGATTAAAAAAAAACTGTCCAAATATATCATATTTTCATAATGCATTCAAGTTTGTCTTAGGAACACAAATGTTTGCAATAACCTCGCACCTTAGAGAAGTTATTATTTTGAATCATTATTATGTGCACAAGTACTTTTTTATTGACTTTTATTGAGCTCTACATTTTTCTATGCTCCCCTCCTCTTCAACCCTCCCTCAAGATCCCCATGCTCCCAATTTGACTCAAGAGATCTTGTCTTTTTCTACTTCCCATGTAGATTAGATCTATGTATGTCTCCCATAGTGTCCTCATTGTTGTTTAAATTCTCTGGGACTGTGATTTGTGGGCTGTTTTTTTTTTTTTTTTTTTTTTTTGCTTTATGTTTAAAAACCACTTACAAGTGAGTACATGTGATACATGTCTTTCTGTGTATGGGTTACCTCAGTCAAAATGATGTTTTCTAGCTCCATCCATTTCCCTGCAAATATCAAGATGTCATTTTTGTTTCTACTATGTAGTACTCCATTGTGTAAATGTACCACATTTTCCTTATCCATTCTTCAGTCGAGAGGCATTTAGGTTGTTTCCAGGTTCTGGCTATGACAAACAATGCTGCTATGAACATAGTTGAGCACATGTCCTTGTGGAACGATTGAGCATCCTTTATCTATATCTGTCACCATGCACAAAACTCAAGTCCAAGTGGATCAAAGACCTCTACATAAAGCCAGCCACACTGAACCGTATAGAAGAGAAAGTGGGAGGTACACTTGAACACATTGGCACAAGAGACCACTTCCTAAATGTAACTTCAGCAGCACAGACACTGAGAGAAACAATAAATGGGACCTCCTGAAACTGAAAAGCTTCTGTAAAGCAAAGGACACAATCACCAAGACAAAATGTTTACAAGTACTTTAAAAGCTATATTGATATAAAATTGTAAACCATCCAGTTTTAGAGCCCAGAAACTTTTTTTGGAACATTTGTTATTTTATGTAAATACAATAAACCCATGGTATACCTGAGTTTGAAATCCCAGATATGTGTAGCATACTGAACATGTCAGAACAAAAACAACCTTACAGTTTGGATATGAAGTATCTCTCAGAAGGTTCATTTGTTGAACACTTAATCCTCAGCTGATAGAGCCAGTCATAAAGACATGATTAGGGGACAGTGAGATGACTCAATGGATAAAGGCACCTGCTGCCCAGAATTCAATTGCTGACCTGAATTCAATCCCCAGGACTCACATAGGAAAGAACTGACTTCTGAAAATTGTCCTCTGACTTCACATGTTTGTTGTCGCATGGGTACACACACACACACACACACCAGATAAAATTGTTTTAAGAAGTGACTGGATCATCAAGGGTCTTACCTAATCAATGGAATGATCTGTTGGTGAGTTCATATTATTGGAAAATGGTGAAACTTTTAGGAGGTAGAACTCCATAGGAGGAAGGAGGTCTCTTGGGTGGGCATATTCTTGGGAGCTATAATTTGTGCTCAATCCATATTTGCTACTCAGTGCCATAAAGAGAGAAACTCTCTAGTGCCATGCCTGTCATTATGATAACCTTCCGCATCAGCACAGGCCCAGAACCAATGGAGTCAGTGACAGTAAACTGAAGGCTCTCAAAACAAAGGCAAAAAGATTCCTTCCTCCTTTTAAATGCTTTTTCTTTCAGTTTCTTCTCAATGACAACAGTAAAATGCACGCAAAAGGAAGAAAATAAGGACAAGGGAGGGAATTAATAACATTAAAAGGTGGCCCCTGTATCAAGTGATAGAGTGAAGCAAAAGCATAACTAGACATAAAAATTAATTATAAGCATGACTACTGAAAATTTATGTACAAAAAAACTCAATTAGATGTGTTGTATGTGCTATCTCACTTAATGTTTAGACAACTTATATTACCCCACTTTGCAGGCAAATAAATTAAGACTCAAGAAAAAATTAATTATAATTACAAAAAGTTTCCTTCATATCTTTTTTGTTTGATTTATTTTGTTTTGTATTTGGAGACAGGGTTTCTCTTTGTAACAGCCCTGGCTATCTTGGAACTTTGTAGACCAGGCTGGCCTTGAACTCGAGATCCATCTGCCTCTGCCTCCCAAGTGTTGGGATTAAAGGCTGGTGCCAACCACCAACCATCTTCCTTTCCTTTGTATCTTCTAAAATATCCCAACAAACATTAAATGCTTCAAATACCAGAATTTTTTTTATTTGGAGTATATAGTCACAGTTAGCATCTGTGTATAAAGCATTACTTTTGGTAAGGGAGATGAGGAGGAATGTCTGTTATGTTTCCCAAACAGAACCATTAGGAAACAAGGTGTTTTGTCTGCTGAATGCTTGGGTACTAAAAGCCTACAATAGCCTTAGCTATCACATATTATTAATCATGATGGGGCTTGTATAATGAGAATCACAGATTTGGACATGGAGAGTGACAGGTCATAATCACATGTGTATACGTCCTTACATTTATATGCATATCTATATTGCAAGTACTCCCCCCAACGCTTGGCTTGTTATTATCTGAAAAAAGAGAAAAACTCAGTTCTTAGTTGTCTTTTACTTTGTATATGTATATTCTGCGGTCTGTGTACATATTTTTTGTTTATAGGTATGCTAGCGTTTGAACTCAGGTCCTCATCCTTGCACAAGCACTTTATTTACTGAACCCTCTCCCTACTCTTTAAATTTTCACTCTAAAATACCACAGCTATTCCCTGACTCTCTTCCAATTGTATGACTATTTTTAAAATGCTATAGCTAAAATGTAAATAACTCTTAAATTTATTAAAGAGATTTGCGTTATGGCTCTTTTACACAGCATCCAGAGTGAATATGATGATCTATATATAGATAATCCCTGACCAATGATGGTTTTGCTTAAAACTTTTTCAAGCTTTACAGTGCTGAGAAAGTGATAACGCATTCAGTAGATACTGTATTTAAGCTGTTGAATTTTGAGATTTTCCTTGTCAGTCCATAACTCTTTGCAGATGGTTTTCAGCTCCAAGGAGCAGCAGGTCTTCATTACCTCTGTCAGCCATGCAACCATAAAAGACCTGAAACTGCAGTGTACTGATATTTAAGCTATGATGCTTGGTAGTCAAGTTTATTAAATGCAGTAAATGAATGAGGTTTTCAACTGATAATCAATTTCTTTGGGACTATCTCCATTCTAATGAGGGACTTCTATATTTGTTGTTTGCCGGCATGGAAAATAAGGCTATGCCACTTGAACCAACACATCTGATTCTAGGTTTTTGTCATTATCAGAATAAATATTTGTTCATATTTACCATCTTATGACCATACTGATTTTTTTCTTTCTTTTTTTTAAATTATTTATTTATTTATTAAAGATTTCTGACTCTTACTGATTTTTTCCTATTATTTTGTTTTGTATTTTCAGAAAGAATTTTGGAGCACCTACACAAAAGCACAACAAGGAGAGACCAATAGAGGAAGTGACTGGTTTCAATTTTATCTTACTTTCCCATTAATCTTTGGCCTCTTCATTATTCTCCTTGTCATCTTTTTAATCTGGAGATGTTTTCTAAGAAACAAAACTCGGAGACAGACAGTAACTGAAAGTCACATTCCTTTCCCTCAACATCTTAACATTATTACACCACCTCCTCCACCAGATGAAGTCTTTGATAACAGTGGATTGTCTCCAGGCTTTTTGGAATACGTTGTTGGGCGCTCCGATTCTGTCTCCACTCGCCTTTCCAACTGTGATCCCCCACCAACCTATGAGGAAGCCACTGGCCAGGTGAACTTGAGAAGGAGTGAAACAGATCCTCATTTAGACCCACCACCAGAATATGAGGACATAGTAAACTCCAGCTCAGCTAGTGCCATTGCTATGGTGCCTGTGGTCACCACCATCAAATGAAGCTGCAAACATCTTTTTACTCAAATCATTTCTAAAACACTAATGGAAGAACTTTCTAGCACTTTACCACTACATAAATGTGCATTGACTTATTTTATTGGATTCTTACAGCATACCACTTTACATTAACTGGTTGATTTATCTTTAGTTTTGTTTCTTATTATAAAAGCATTATCTATGTTCATTTTTACAAGAAGAAACATGAAGGAAAGACATGCCAGTGAAGATCTGTAAGTGCTGTGATACCATATGCATGTCTTTACAAATGCACAAATATGTATATGTATGTATTGCACACACATATATGTATATATGTATATATACATATATATATACATATATATATGCTTATAGCCACGTATGCATCATCCAGTTTGTGGATAACTCTTGTAAAATTTACTAATTTCCATTACACCACCCATAAAGACAGCATTACTTACCAAAACTGAAAAGGTAAGTGGAACCAACAGTTTATGTGATAGTCAGCAACATGCAATGTTTTCTAACCATTATAGATGTTGGTTAAACTCCCAATTCTTTCTTGAAAGGAAAAAAAAATGTACATGGATTCATTCTCAATTTTGGAGACATCTCACAGAGGGAGAGGGAGACAGAGATTATAGTATACAACAAGGAAATCATTGATCATTAGTGGCATTTAGTTCATATTGTACCAGGATTTTTCTTCTTGGCTGATTACCACACACTGTCCCATTAATATTTGCTACCATCTTTGAATGTTTCATGCCATTCATATTATTATCTTGTTTGCAAGAATTTTTAGGTAATGAAATAATGTATGTGTTAAAACAGGGAGTAGATACTGACCACTCCTTTGCTCATAGTATAATGGGATAATATTTTTCTTTCACACTAATTTTTATTTTCTCATTTCTACAATAAACTCTTCATCCACTTGAAAGATTAGCTAAAACCAATTTTTGAATTATATTCTTAATGTTTTATACAGGCTGAAATCTTATTCCCAAAATTATTAGTATACAGTGTTCCATTCAATTATAAGCTGTGATTTTTGTGTTGATATTGTGTTGATAGAATATGATGACACAGTATCTGCTATAGTAGATGCACACTAAATCTAGTTTCGTCCCACATAGATCTCATTATTGTTGCTGTTTATTTTATATTCTATATTTTTTTTAGATGCAGTAGTTTTATGTCTTTCCCTTGGAGTGGGGGGAGCAGGTTGTGAATGAACTGCCAAAATAAACTATTTCAGAAGAATTTTAGAAAAGGTCAAGTGACATGATGTATGTACCAGTAATTTGTAAAATGTGAAGAACTATTCAAATGTAAGACTATAACATTAGTATTGCACTCCAGGGGGACATTTCTTCCTGTTTCCCTAGAACTGACTAGAACTTTCACCTAATGACAAATAGAGCAGTCTGCTCCATAAATAACTAATATTTTCCTCTGAATGTACAGGGTATTATTACCTTCTGATATAATCTGGACTATATAAAAGCTGTGCCAATTTAAGTACATTTGCCAATGCAGCATAAGATGGAGAAATGCTGGAAATTATACCAAAGTACATAAATTAGTTAATATGTCTGATAGATGAAAAAATATGGTCTCACCACAAAAATATTGCTTTGAATTTTTCTGACTATATGATCTTTACATTCTAATTAAGTCTGAAGTTATAGATGTTTGAATCAGTGTGCAAGATGATTTATAGATTGTTTATAATTGAAAATTGAGGCTATTTTTGTGGGGATTTGTGTTTGTGCAACACTAATATTAGGCTTTAGATGAGACCAGTAATTTTCAAATGTGGTCACAGACCCTTAGAGTTCCTGACAACCTTCCAGGGGATCGGTTCAATCAAAATATTTTCATCCTATCTGAAGACATTATTTATTTCTTTATTCTAAGTCTCTCAAAACAGAATTGAAAATGGAAAAAATTAGTCTTCCCACACGTTTTTAAAAAAGAAAATACCGCTATTTTTCATAAAAATTATACACCTGTATTGGCATATATATTTTTTGAATTTTTAGATTAGCTAGGGTTTTAATTTTTCAGTTCATTTCTAACATGCTAAGTATTGATAAATATAAATCTCAAAAAAACAAAAGTTCTTTAGAATCTAGATTTCCCAAAAAATGTAAAGGGTGATCCAGAAGCCAAAATTTTAAATTAGACAAAAACACAAGACATATGGTCATTAAGTTAGGTTTTTGTTCTTGTAACATGATTTTACATTTTGAAGTCTGAATATTAGATTTAACATTTCCCGCACTGAAGTATAAGAATGAGTGATGGTTCTTAGAACAAAAACCAAATGTTTAGACAGCTATTTAGATTGTTGGTCAGAAAAAAAACACTACTTCATGGTAAATAATAGTTGCACTAACCATAAATTTCATGATAACTTTTCCATGATAATGATAGAATAAACAAAATACTTTCTTCAGGAAATTTGATTTTACATTTTTTGTTGTGTTTGAGTACAGTTTAGGTTTCATACTTTTAAAATCCCCTTTACTAGTGCTTCTGGTTTTATAAATTGAGTGTCTTAACATTTATTATAATTAAGGGGCTTATCTGGAATAATGTATATTTTTATGCTTTGCCTTTCCTACTTGATTGATACTGCATTTGCCTTTGATCATTTTTAATGAAGATTTATTTTTTTCAGAATATACTTAATATCTTTCTAAACAGTGAGTAAATGTAATTAAATGGTTTATATTAAATAAAAGGATCTGCTCATGGTTCCTCAAGTAGAAAGATTTTCAAACCTCAACCTGCAGTGCTTGTGTCTGGAATCCTTGAAATGTCAATTTATGCTTGCTGCTCTAAATGTCCCAGTAAATTCTATATGTTTTAAATAAACAAAATGATTGCTTCTTTTCATATTGACCACTTAAAATGGAGATGTTATATTTGTTGATTGCTAATGATAACTTCTTCAGGACTGATGATCTGATCCAGTAACTACAGAGTTAGTTTTAACTCAGTTCATTGTAAATAGCATGTATTTTATTACAACACTTCACATTTTCAAATGTTCAGTTTACATTAAATTATGGTATTTAACTTTTTATGTTTATACTAGATCCAATTTTCTTATGTTTCTGTGTTTTTAGTATGCTAAATAAAGCCATTTTTAACCCAGGAGATTATTTTTCTACCATTTATTTATCATGTGATTAACTGGTAAAAAGTACTGCATAAGCTATTATAAATTACACTTTTAATTAGGTCAGATCATTGTATTTTCTTTTCTTTTTTTTATTTTCGAGACAGGGTTTCTCCATAGCTTTTTGGTTCCTGTCCTGGAACTAACTCTTGTAGACCAGGCTGGCCTCGAACTCACAGAGAGACGCCTGCCTCTGCCTTCCGAGTGCTGGGATTAAAGGCGTGCGCCACCACCGCCTGGCAGATTATTGTATTTTCATATGAATTTGCAAAATATCAGTACGCAGAAATCAGGAATAATCTAGTGGGAAAAAAAAACGAAGTTTTTCTTTAGCATCAAAATCTTTCTAAATGACCGAAAGAAATGGAAACAAGTGCTTCATGTAAATGGAATGAAATCCTTGCTATTGTGTACTTTGTCAGTTCATGAGAATAGGAATGGATGTCTTCAGATACCAAAAAGCTGCCTTTTTCCTACTTAACCTGCTTTTGACATTTGCCATGTGAAAATAAAACACATTATTAAAGTGTTGTGAACACGTGACATTTCCCCAAGTGTAACTAACTTAAGATAGCAAAAACTGATACCAATAGCATTATGGAAGCATTGTAGATATCATTTGATTTTTCTGCTATCAAATTTTAAGTTATATTTGGGGTGAAATTTTAATTATAAATCCCAAGTATGTATTTATTTCTGGGGAAAAAATCTTTCAGCTTGATTATGGCAACCATGAATCATGTTTTCATACCCCAGAAGACTTCCTCATATTAACAGCACGAGGATCTTCCTACACACAGATACACACAGACACACACACTAACTTACTTATTGGTCACTTGAGCACATCTTAAGACCCCTTCTTAGATTTGCATCTGCAGTTTGGCTTTGGGATAGTTACCTTGTGAATTTTGTTTCTGACAGTCCTTGCTACTCACCCTTCCTCCTTTTGCTTCTCAGTCTCAACAATTTCAAAATAGTTATCTTTTTTCTAACCTCCCATAGAATTATTTTTGCCTGCTTCTTTACTAATCTATCCTGACACCATCCACCGGTTTTACTCTGACACACACACATATACAATTTTAACTTGGTTTTTCTGTTTTATAATAGTGTACATACTATCACTTGTTTTACTTTAAAAATATATGTTGATGTGCCAGCATAACTGCTCTAGCCTTCTGGGTACCATAGTACTACACAGCTTCACTTTAGGACTTATGACATCAGCAGAGTTTAGCACATTTGACTAAAGAGAGGTACTGATATACTACTTTTGTTTACCCCAACAATTTTGGAAATAAATCTTGGTTCCTTTTTCCCCAGAACTGAGGTCCAAACCCAGGAACCCTGAGCTAAATCCCCAACCCCTAAAGCTAGGTTCTTAAGGGGGAGTTTTGGATTTTTTAAACAGTAACACTACTTATACATCTATCATAAAATTATATTTTTTTCTGAGCCTTTTTACATCACTAATGCTGTTTTGAGGCAAGAGTTGTGTTTAATCAATTTAATTTCCCCAAATTCTTGAAATGTTTAAAAGCAAAGCCTGTTTAAAAGCCTCACTTTTTATGTTATCAATTCATCAAACTCACCAGTTTTCCAGCTGATGTTTTTTAATTGTGCATTTTTTTATTGAAAATTTCTGCCTCCTCCCAGCCTCCCATTTCCTTCCCCCTTCTCTCACTCCTCTCCCCCTCCCCCCACTCCTCTCCCCCTCCCTCTCCAGTCTGAAGAGCAGTCAGGGTTCCGTGCCCCGTGGAAAGTCCAAGGTCCTCTCCCCTCCATCCATGTCTAGGAAGGTGAACATCCAAACTGGCTAGGCTCCCACAAAGCCAGAACATGAAGTAGGATCAAAACCCAGTGCCATTGTCCTTGGCTTCTCATCAGCCCTCATTATCCGCCATGTTCAGAGATTTTGGTTTTATCCCATGCTTTTTCAACAGTGGGGCTGATCTATTGGGAGCTCACCAAAACCAGCTGGACTGTGACTGAAAAAGCATGGGATAAAACCAGCTGATGTTCTTAATGTTTATATTTAGCTGTAATTATTATGGTTCATTGATTGCTTATTTTGTGCTGGGTATAGAATCATGGACTTTATGTATGCTCTACTACTAAGTTAGACATGACAAACAAACTTCTACAAATGTTAAGACAAAAGAGTAAAAAGCTGTTCGGGGAAACGTCCTAGATTGTAGAGCAAATGAAACACAAAAGCTATGGTGTATGAAGACTAAAAGCAGGAAGCAAGCTTGTGCAGAAGATGTAGCACACAAAACAGCCCTGTTTCCATTGGTCCTAGTCTGGGTGAACAACACAAAACCACATCAAGGATCAAGGGATGGAGCTGGGAGAACAGTCTCAGCATTGCCCCAGAACAACTGGATTATATACAGTTAAGTAATGCCTTTCTTATACATCACTCCACCCAATATTGCTGGGTTCTAAAATGTTTATTAGCCAGTGTGTTGCCTAATCTTGGCTATCAACTTGACTACATCTGAAATCAACTAAAACTAAAGCAGCTGGCACACCGGTGAAGAACTTTTCTTGATAGATCATTTGAGGTCAGAAGACCTACCCTAATCCTTAGCTACACTTTTTATTGACAGCCTACATAGAACATACAAGGACATAGAAGAAGGAAGATTTTTGACTGCTTACTGTCTTACTGGCAAGTTTATCTATCCTGCTGCTGAGGCATTACTTTGCTGGTATTAGAACTACATCTTCAGGATTCCAACACAGACTGAAGACTAACTTCAGCCTCATGAACTGAAAGACTACTGGATTCTTGGCCTTTCTTTCAGGAGACAGCTGTTGTTGGACTAACCAGACCACATCCCTCAAGACTCTCTAGTAAATCCCCCTTCTATATTCATTCTATCAACACTGCTCTTCTACAGAACTCTAGCTAACCTACACAACGGATTCACCTGGAACTTATTTGGAATTGAAGATAACCTTGAATTCCTGCCACTATCTCTCAAATCCTGGAACTTAGAGGCTTGTACAGCTGTGCCCATTTTTTCAACACTGTTATACTGGCTGAATGAATTGAAACAAATGATTGGATGTGTCTGTTGCATGAGTACGTGAACAGAAGATTCCCCTTTAGAAATCCTAATAACTCTGTATAAATTTTAATTACATAATACTGACTCGAGTGTTTGCGCACTTAAATTAGCATCTGAAAAAGTATGCGTGTCAGACAGAGTGACAGTGTAAGAGTCAGGCTCAGCACTTAAACTTTCAGAAGTTTTCTGGTTGGGTTAGGTACAGATAATATTACACAAGCTGTTTAAAACAGTTTAACAACAACTTTTTCCAGTAAATGTACTTAGAGCAATGAAGACATTTAAATGCAGAAGGCATATTGTATGTGTGCTAAAAATCAAGCCTAGAAGATATAAAGTCATAGAGGGACAATTCCAGTGCTAAGGGTATTTATTTTCCTCATATGTTTGAATATTTAGAATGTTCTGACAAGCAAAAAGATGTCTTAGAATCAAACAACCACTAAATCTAATTTGTACTCTGGGCCTGAATTTAGGGTCACAGCCTAGGCGATCTGTCTAGGATTTGATTATTTTAATTTTATTTTGAGGAGCCTGGACTCATGTCTCTTCTGATTCTGCCTGTTCCTATGTCAAGAAGCATCTACAGGCCCTTTTGATTTTTGTCCATTTAACAATATTTGCTGCTGAACTAAAATATCATTCATATTTATTAAATGCTGTTTGCAAAATTATGATATATTTTTAGAGATAATTAACAAATGGAACTCAATGTATTCATTATAGAATAATTCATGTCATCCATATTACTGAGAGAATTTATGTCAGAAAAGAAGGCAGATAAGTGAAAAGACCATTACGAATGTTTCATCATAATCCAATAGTACATGTGTACAAAATAGATTTTCAGAAATTATTTTCTTAATTTTCTTTATGTAGAAGTTAGATGACCCTTGAACTTTCACATATTGTTCTTTATTGTGCCAAGTCAGATTTCTGCCTTCTCACATTGAGATTTGATGACTTTTTTTTTTTTTTTTGCAAATGACAAGAAACACATGGATCTTCAGTAACCAAGGAGACAACAACATTCTGTGATTCCTGCAGTTGTATGTGCAGAGAACTATAGGTGTTCCTTCTAGAGCTGTCTGTAATCATTACTGAAATATTTTTCTCTTTATTGGTGCCACAGTCCCTAAACTGAAGCAATGAACAGTTAGTTTGTTTGAATATTATATTCCAGAATGATTCTCTTATATCTTACATACATCATTTCTATCACTTTCTTGGTTTCCACTTCCCCCTCCCACCAGGCACAAAACAACTCTCTCCACAGAAATGTTTTTTCATCTAGGAATCTCAGGGGCTCTCACTGCATGCATAAAAAATCTTCATGATGCTTCTGTAAAATGTAAAATATTAGAAAATGTGGGCACCGTCTCTTTAGAATTCTACTTTTTATGTTATTTGTAGGTTTTTTTTCTGTGAAACTTTGAAAATTTAACTATGTTACAAATGATTTGTAATTCAGAGATGTATTAACCATTAATGGGCTATTCTGCCAGACAGCTATGTCTTTTTATGTTAATCAAATAAACTTTATATTGGCATAAAAACAAACAGGAGGACCAACGGAACTGAATTGAAGACCCAGATATCAATCCACACACCTATGAACACCTGATTTTTGACAAAGAATTAAAAAATACAAAATGGAAAAAAAGAGATCATGTTCAACAAATGGTCCTGGCATAACAGGATATCAACATGTAGAAAAATGAACATAAATCCATAACTACTGCCATGCACAAAACTCAAATCCAAATGGATCAAAGACCTCAACATAAAACAAACCAAATTG
Source organism: Alexandromys fortis (assembly GCF_014885135.2). Taxonomy (NCBI): domain Eukaryota; kingdom Metazoa; phylum Chordata; class Mammalia; order Rodentia; family Cricetidae; genus Alexandromys; species Alexandromys fortis. The sequence goes on from NW_026068197.1 coordinate 802,885, forward strand.
GACCTCATTGAAGAGAAAATGGGAAGTACACTTGAACACATTGGCACAGGAGACTACATCCTAACTATAACCCCAGCATCAGCACAGACACTGAGAGAAACAATTAGTAAATGGAATCTCCTGAAACTGAGAAGCTTCTATAAAGCAAAAGACACAGTCAAAAAGACAAAACAGCAGCCTACAGAATGGGAAAAGATCTTCACCAACCCCATATCAGGCAGAGGGCTAATCTCCAAAATATACAAAGAACGCAAGTCTTTTTGGTCATCAAAAGAACAAGTAATCCAGTAAAACATGGGGTACACATCTAAACAGAGAACTCTCAACAGATGAATGTAAAATGGCTGAAAGACACTTAAGGAAATGCTCAATATCCTTAGCCATCAGAATAATGCGAATCAAAACAACTCTGAGATTCCTTCTTACGCCTGTCATAATCACCAAGATCAGAAACACTGATGTCAACTTATGCTGGAGAGGATGTGGGGTAGAGGGAACACTCCTGCATTGCTTGTTGGAGTCCAAAATGGTACAGCCACTTTGAAAATCAGTATCGTGATTTTAAGATTTTTAGAAAACAACCTACCTCAAGACCCAGCAATACCACTTTTGGGTGTATACCCAAAGGACGCTCAATCATGTCACAAGGACATGTGCTCAACTATGTTCATAGTAGCATTGTTTGCCATAGCCAGAACCTGGAAACAACCTAAATGCCCCCCTACTGAAGAATGAATGGAGATGATGTGGTATATTTACACAATGGAATACTACACCGTGGAAAAAAATAATGCCATCTTGAAATTTGCAGGCAAAGGAATGAATCTAGAAAACACCATCTTGAGTGAGGTAACTCAGACTTAGAAAGACACATATATTTACTTACTCATAAGTGGCTTTTAGACCTAAAACAAAGTAAAACTGGCCTACAATTCACAATCCCAGAGAACCTAGACAATGAAGGGGACCCTAAGAGAGACATACATGGATCTAATCTACATGGGAAGTAGAAAAAGACAAGATCTGAGCAAATTGGGAGAGTGAGGGTTATGGGACAGGGTAGAATATGAGGGGGGAAGAATGGAGGTGAGCAAAGAAAACTATATAACTAAAAACATTTAAATAAATAAAAGCTGTATTAAAATAAATAGGCACTGTGAAGGCAAAAAAAGTCAAATAAAATTTAGTCTGATTCAGTAAATGAGTTGACAGTTTTATAGGCCTGAACACAGTAAATTCATATTTCTTTTATAAAAGATCTTTTGGTTGAGTCTCTGTGAATTTCATATCATGCATCCTGATCCCATTCATCTCCCCAGTTGTTCATATCTGCCCTTGCAATCTCTCACAAACAAAACAAAGTTCAAAAGAAAAACGAAACAACCAAACTAACATACAACAACAACAAAAAAGTCTTGGTGTGAAAGCTGTAGTGTGACAGAGCGAGTCGCAAAGTATATCCTTTAGTCTATACATCTTGTAAGTGTTCACGGCAATAAGACGTTGGTCTGGTTCTACGCCTCTGGCTTCTGCTGCATTATTAATACTAGACCCTCACTGGAACTTCTCTTGGGTACTCTATTGTTGTATTGTGTCATGGAGATTCTGCAGCTCTGGGTCTGCAGAGCTGGTCCCTTCATATGCTCCAGCAGTTTACAGATGAGGTAGATGCTCAAGTAGCCCAACTCATAGCCCTGGTTCTGGGCCCAAGGAATAGATAACTGGGTTGGTCAGTCTATAGGCTTTTCCCTCATTGACAAAACCAGCACAAGCTCTCCAGCATTGCCCTGGCTAGCCACTCACTGCAGCAGGCAATAAGGAGCAGAGCGAGTTCTGCTCTCATGCTCTTGAGGCCCACTCAGCTGTACCCATACCATCAGGGCCAGTTGTAGTATTTTTGCACAAGCAAGATACAGGACTCACTCTCCTGAATGCTGCAGTTGGTGAGGGGCAGTGCCTCCTGCTTTCATGCCTCTGAGGTCAGGTCTTCTTTCTGCCTGCCACAGGTGGCAAAGGGGGAACATATTTCATTCACCTGCATCACTACATGGCAGACGAAGAGAAGGCAATGTCTGCCCTCCTGCTCTCACACCTTCAGGGATGGATCACCCCATCAAGAGTGTCAGTGTTGCCCAAGTGAAGTGCAGGGCCCACTCTTCCAAGTGCTGCACCCGGAGAGAGTCAGGGCCAGCTCTCCCACCCACAACCAATGGTGAGGGAAAAGGGATGGGAGAGGGCATCTCCCCCTTACTCCACCAAACAGCAGATGAGGAGTGGGGCCACATCTCCCATGCAGATTCACAAGGGACCAGATCACCTGCACCTTGATCAACAAAGTCAGATCTGCTGTGTTGCCCAGGTGAGGTACAGGACCTGCTCTCCCAAGTGGTGCAGCCAGTGAGGTATAGGGTCAGCTCTCCCACTGTCTTGACCCTGAGACCAGATTTTGTACCTGCAGTCGGTGGTGAGGGGTCAAGGGGAAGGCATCTCTCCCTTGCCCATGACACCATGTGCCAGACAGATAGTGGGACTAATTCTCCCACTCTCATGCCTTCAGGGCCAGTTCACTCACACCCCCACTAACCAGGTCAGCTCTTCTCTGCTGCCCAGGCAAGATGCAGGGCCTGCTCTTCTGAGTGCTGCGTTTGGAGGGGGACAGGACCAGTTCTCCCTAGTGAAGCAGACACTAAGGGCAGAGTCAATTCTGTGCAGTCCTATCCTTACTGTCTTCAGTGGTTATAGGAGCCACAGACCTCAATACAGTCTGAGGCTACAGCAGGGCCTGGGCAGCAACCCAGACTCAGAAGACACCAGAACCCCAAGGTGACAGCACAGGCTGCTCAGATCTGTATACCTCTGGTAGGGGCATGGCCCTTGGGCACTAACATGACTCTAGGTGCTAGCCCAGAATCCAGTCATCCATGTGGCCCTTAGTGGCACTATGGACCATAGATATAAACAAAAACCGTGAGAACAGCTGGACCATGGATTCAGACATGGTCCATGTCAGTAGGTCAGGCAATATGTCACCATGGCTCCAGCTGGCAGTGCAGGTCACTCAAATCAGCTTGCACCCAGTAGCTGCATGGGCCTGGAAAACCAACATGGCCTTTGGTAATGGCCCAGATCCCAGGCATCCGCACGGCCCTTGGTGGCAAAAGGAACCTCACATCCTGGCCATTGCTGGGTCACAGACAAGTCCCTGGCCACAGCTTAACTCCTACAATACCATGACCCTGGTTGGCTGAAAATGTTACTCAGGTCTGTCTGGCCCCAGTAGTGGCATAGCCCTTGGACAGCAATCTGGCCACAGGTAGAGACCCAGATCCTGATCATTCATGTGGCCTCTGGTGGCAACACAGACCCAGGCTGCAAAAGGACCATAGACCCTGATATGTTCTTTTGCAGCAGCCCAGGCCTGGATGTCATTGTCGCCATAACTGATATCACAGATCCCCCAGATTAGCCTGGCCCCACTGGCAGCATGGCACTTGGGCACCAATATGTCCCTAGGTGGCAGCCCAACTTTTGGCATCTGCTCAGCCTTCCATGATAACAGGAACCACTGACATCGATGCAGACCCCGGTTATAGTAGGTTCATGGTAAATTGATATTTCTAACATAGTTCAACTGTGAATTCTTTAGTCTACTTATTCTTAAATTACACGTGAAGCAAAAGTTAAACCTGCCAGGGTTTCAGGCAGATTATTACAGAAGAGATTGCTTTTTTTTTTTACCTTCTGAACCAGTTACATAAAGAACTTTACTTTTTATTAAAGAATACATGGTATGGTCTCCATCTCCTCGTGGTTACACACGAGAGAGAGAGAGAGAGAGAGAGAGAGAGAGAGAGAGAGAGAGAGAGAGAGAGATTTCAAGTCCCTTCCCTGCATTTAAATTCATTTAAAAATAGAATCTATTGTGATATGTAAGATATTTATCAGTATGGCTATAGGATAGGGTCATTTCAGATTCCCTCTGCTCAGTTGCTCAAGGTACTAACTGGGGACATCTTCCTGGACACCTGTGAGCCCCTCTCAAGTTAAGTCTCTTGCCAACCCTAAGATGGCTCCCTTAATTAGGATATATACTTCCCTGCTCCCATATCCACCCTTCCTTTATCCCAACCATCCCATTCCCCCAAGTTCCCCCCAATCTCCCCTTCTCACGTTTCTCACCCC
>NW_026068197.1:810449-826356 GCF_014885135.2 Alexandromys fortis
TCAGCCCTCATTGTTCGCCATGATCAGAGTCCGGTTTTATCCCATGCTTTTTCAGTCACAGTCCAGCTGGCCTTGGTGAGCTCCCAATAGATCAGCCCCACTATCTCAGTGGGTGGGTGCACCCCTCGTGGTCCTGACATCCTTGCTCATGTTCTCCCTCCTTCCGCTCCTCATTGGGACCTTGGGAGCTCAAATAACTTCTTTAAGTCAGAATTGACTCCAGAAGGAAACTGAGTCACACAGTTGTATCTACTTTTCCATTTTTCTTTCAGTTCCTCAACCTACACCAGGTATGATGATGTAATTGATTTGTTTTGAGTTTAAAAATCATATCCAGCTTTATCTCCTACTTAGATACCCAAAGGGAGAGGATGGTCTCAGGGCAAAAGCTGGGAAAGTCCATCTCAAAAGCATCACAAAAAACTGACCCGAAACACACAAATCTCCAACCCCCAGGGAAACAATGCCTCCCCAGGAAACAAAGATTTTCCCTCCACACTCCCAGGTAATAATGTTTGAAACAGTGTTTCCTCCCCAACCCCAGGAAGCAATGCTTCCCCCAGGCCCCAGGAAGCAATGCTTCCCCCAGTCCCCAGAAAACAATGTTTCCCACCCCAGAAAATAATGCTCTCTCCCAGGAAACAACACCCTCCATAAACAATGTTTCCCCCTTACCCCACAGGAAACTGTTTCCAAATTAAGGAAATGTTTGGTGATAAAACTTTTAGCAGGTGCTCTAGCTTTATGTACGCTAATTACTACTTTGAAAGCATTTGGAAAACTGGATAGAAACATCTATTTACTGTCTCCAACCTGGTTTATTATTATGTGAGTTTAAGAAAGGCCTAGGCAGTATAAAAAACAAACAAACAAACAAAATCACAAGCAGCCTGCTTTGATTACAATATAAAACATCTGTCAAAATAAGATGAGATTGATAACAAGAGAACTATTCAGAAATTTGGGAGCAGAATTGCATGCCAAAGCTAAGAAGGAATAAAAATATTTTTGTCTGAATGGAAGCCACACCCCAGCCCCTGGCATCCATATAACCAAAGAGTCTGGAATGTCTGGATGGAAGTTCCACCCTAACACCCCAAGCCCCCTCCCCTGGGAGTTGCCTCAGTCCAGACTCCACCCCTGAGAAAGTCTGCCAAATGATGACCCCTCTACAGAGATGCTCAAGACCACTCCCAAAGGGCATTTAATCCCCCCCCCCCCCATACACACACACAAAAATAAACGCATGGTTTTCCGGTATTCCTTTCATGTTTTCTCTCTGGAGGGCTGGAATTAAACCTGGGCTCTTTCTAATTCGGTTTGATTTGGTCTGATTTGGATTATTGCCTCAGTTGAGAGGCTTAATGGGGTACAGAAACTTTTCAAATTTTAGTGTTGATATTAAACTAACGATAAATTCCAAAGTAACTGTCTATTCAACTCTTTCTCTGACCTGTTTCTCTATCCTTCAGAGTCAGATTCTCTGTTCTTTTAGCCAGGTAGGCCACAGCTCCGTCAATCTTGTTTATCTTTTCAAATAACCAGCTCATACATTTCTTGATTCTTCATATTGTTTTCTTTTCTTTATTCACTGATTTCTACTCTGATTTTTTTTTTTAATTTTTTTTCCACTCATGGAGCTGAAGGAAGTATGTTGTTACCCTATGACTCTCCTCTGATTTAATGTGTGCTATGCAGACAGGTAAATACTGACTGCATCCATTTTGTATTGTTGAGGACATGCAAACCATCTATTCTTTTGCATAATGTTGCCAACAATCTAAGTCAGTCTGACTAGAGAGAGGACAGTCCATGCTGTCACTGGGAGATTTAGAACCAAGAACCGCTTTGATGTTCTCAGTCCTTTTTTCATCTCTGTCCTTTCCAGACATCTGCCTCATTTTCTTTTACTGCAGACGTGTATTATTTCTTCATATTGTAGGTATAAAGCTCCTGAGAGCTCAAAAAAATGAAAGGAGGAAAGAATTCTACTCAAGAATGCTGTCTGTTATGATATCAATTTACAAATGCCTATTGGAATATTTTCAAATTTTCTACTCTAAGATTTTAGGTGCCTATCACTCTATAATTGTGATTACATAAGAGAATCATATTTCTAGCAGAGTTTCCAGAGAAGTACTGCTACTCACAGAAATCTAGGGAAATCCAGGTCAGTGAACAACAGGCAATCACTGCAGGGACCTTACAAGTATTAAATTAGCACAAGATTCAGAATTAATTAAACCACAGTGAACATCAGTTATAACTGAGCACCTTATGGGAGGTAGGAAAGAACTGCTTGAGAAAATGTCAACTAACTGGAAGCATATAAGTGGATGGAAGAAAGATTATTTCTACAAAGGGAACAATCTGTGAAGATGCCTTAAGGTAGGAACATGCTTAGCACTGCAAAAACCTGGTAGAAAGGTCACCATGACTTGGTTGCACCTCAACTTGAAGTGACAATGGCAAATGCCAAATCATGCCCATGGGAAGAAAAGAAATTCACTTTGTATATGGTTCTTCAAGTATATATGGGTGTTTATTTAAAATGTGAGAGAACTCTAGTGGGTATTTTTAAACCATAGATTATAGATAAGAATTCAAATTGTTTAGTTAAATAAAAGTGAATGACATAAATGGCTATATAAAAATCTAACTCCAGCAAATGGGAGTTGAGTTCCTGTGAGGAAGGTCTGGGAAGGAACATAGCTATTCCTGTACCATATAGAGATCACTCTTGATCTGGTTCTTACCACACATCACTTTTAAAATCAACTCAGAAAGGAAAATGAATAAAAATTATGCTACCTCCGTACATTGCTACCAACTTAAGGTTGTATTTCTCTCAGTTTATTAATTTGCCAGCCAACTTGGTCTTGCATAAAAGATATCAGATAATATTCAGGATAAGTTCACCAATGTTTCTGAATGTAACATTTGTATGTAGAAAAGTTCTGAGTTTTAATTAAATTAGTTGAAAATAAAAACAGATATAATAGCTTCAATGACCTAAGGCTTAAAATATTAAATAGAAATTTTCAGAAATAAGTATTTCAAAGTTTTAAATAGTTATGCTCTTCTGAATTTTACAATAACATCTCATCATCTCATTCCATCCTTATCCAAGAAATAAATTATTCCTTTGTTCAGTATATCACACTTTATAAAAAATACAGGAAAAAGACAAAAAACAACTATTCTTGTAGTACATTATAGTCATTATACTGTTCTATCTATTGTGCATATTTTATAGTTTAAATGTAATGATAGAAAAGACAGTGTATCTACAACATAATTGTAGGTTTATGAAAAACAGTATGCTGAGTTTATTACTGATTGATATTTCTGGAATTTACTAAAAGTTTTGGGAGAATATCCCTTGCAAACAGGGTGAGAGAGTAAGAGTTAGTGTATTATTTGGCTAGGGTTGATGGTGCACTTTTTTACAACATTTTGGCCAGAACTCCAAATAGGAACCTCAGAAAAACCCTGCCAAATACTCAGAGACTATTTGTAATTATACTAGACAGTAATCTTGGAATTTAACCATCATTTTACTTTCACAGAATCACATAGAAAGAACACCACCCCTATGACAGCTGGAAGTAATTTTAGAAGACGATGTCCCCTCTCCCAGCAAAGTTTGTTTTCAGGGTTAGGGACATCATTCAGGGGTTTATTATAATGGTTATAGGGTTGGGGGTTGGGGGAAAAATTATGTAAGCTCAAGGATCTCTTTGAAAGAAAAGAGGAAATTGGATGTGGATTGGATAATAGATTAGGGTGAGCTTACTCACACTAATAATAATAGTGAGTAATGGAGTGAATACTTGTGAGCTATTATTTATGGGCAATTTACATTGGTATAAATTCTTGTATATTGATACAAACTTAAATTATATTGGATATGTTCTTTTTTATCTATAATATGTGTATACCTAGGCAAAGTTATTTTGTCAAATTGTATGCATGCAATACCTCTGTTTAAGACATTTTGTATATTGATACAATTTTAGGATATATTTGTTATCATATTGCAATATACATTCCTACCTCTGATCACAACACTTACACATGGTTTACATTTGAGGTCATTATTCTCATTTTGCACAGTTGTTTAGAAATTGTTTAATATTCTAATATGAAGTCTTAAAGTTATATAGGTGTTAAGAATTATAGGTCAGTCATCCTATGTTTGTCATACTTATAGTTAGACTATAACAGGAAGGCCACTTGTTTTGTTCCAGCTGTCCAGAGCTGAAGTAATCACACAGAAACCATATTTTTGGGCGTGGCCTCTTATACTATATTTGCTGATGTAAAGTGTGCCTCTCTTCCACCAGCGTGATTCAGTTTCTGTTCCCCATTTGTGCATAGGACTGTAATCTGTGAGTCTAACCCTAAATAAATAACTCTCTATTATACTCAAAAAAATGCAGAGGTTAAAAAAAGAAAATTAATAAAGATTCAATAAGCATTCAAAAAATAGAATCTATTTTAGATCGTATTAGAAGACTTTAAGGATGAATGAGTTGATTGAGTAGTTTCCATGATACAAAATTCTTGTGAATTTCCCAGGACACTACAATAATAACCTGGCAGGAAATTATTTTGTTAATATCTCATGTTTTACTCTGTAAGAGAAGGTTTACACCCCAGATAGAGCAGGTTTTGTGGGATTCTTTAACCAAAATAAAGTATGGACAAAGTACTCCAGCACTGTGGCCTATATGGCTTTGGACTTGATTTGCCTAGGACGGTTAGGTAATGAAGAAAGGACAGACACACTGATAAACATACAGAAAATTTGAGATCTGGTCAGCCATGCACTCTGATAGATATGTACAAGCAGCACCCAAATGCAGCATATATGTGTATGTGTATTATATATATTGTATAAATAATACACACATATAGGTTATTATATGCAGCTGAACTAAGAGACAGGTTAACTAATATACACAGTGGATCTCTGTAGGGAGCAGTTTCAGACTGCAGTCAACCAGGAGGAGATAGCTGTTGTTGATAATTTCTGCACACACTGTCAACATCCATACTCCCTCTAGGAAAAGTCCTTGCTATTCACCTGGGGCCTCATCCAGGGAAGACCTTGCTATTCTCATGGGTTTGAGGCATTTGGGTTCTTGACATGGCCAGACTTGTGTCATGAATAAAGGAATATCCTTAGACCCCACACTCCAGGCCCTCTTCTCAACCAGGAATACTAGAGCTTTTACCACCTCTTTCCTTACAGACCACCAATAAGGAAAAGAAAAGAGAAGTAATATGTAGAATTTTCCAACAGGCAAAAACTTTAATGATGTTAGCTAACAATGGAAAATCACAAAAATAGCCCCAAATTTTTATCTATGATCTAGAAAGCTCTAGGCTTATGTATGTGTTAATGAAAAGTAATAATGAGGTTCTGTACCAAGAGAAAAATAGGGTGACTTTTGTTTGATTAATGTTAATTTTTGTTTTATTTTGTTTTTGAGATAAAATCTCACTATGTAGTCCACGCTATACAAAACTCTATGTATTTTAGGATAGCTTTGAACTAACAATTCTCCTGCTCTAACCTCCTAAATACTACAATTATGAGTCTTTATCACAATGTCCAACTCAGAGTAACTTTAAAGCATTATTTTTTCATCAAATTATCATTAAGTGCTATTAACATGAATATGATTTATTTATAACTGTATACTCATTCATTTACCCCACAAAGCACACACCACAATGAGATACCTTCTGAAGTTTCAATAAATTTCTTACTTTAGACAAATATTTTGACAAAATATTTTCATCAATCCAAATGTTTTGGTCATACCATAGACTTACAGAGGTTCTTGCAGACTTTCTGCGGCTGGGTAATCAGCTCAGTCAGAGAGACTGTCCACTGATTTTAAAACAAATCTAGAATGTGTTTAGCTTGTGACAGAAGTTTTCAATTTCTGTGTTTACAAAGTTTCAAAACAGGTTGAAGATGGCTGTAATGAGAGGAGTGATATTCTCCCAATGCCATTCAAAGTTCTTAAATCTTTCCACAATTTAGTTGCTTGGTATAGGGTTTCTTCCTCTTCCAACCCAGCATATACATTGCACAGAGATTTCCTGGCTATACAGTTAATCCTCTCCCCTTTCCATTAGGAAGAAATTATGTTATGCTCCCACAATATTAAGAGTGTGAAAATAATATATTTAAATCATGTGATGAAGAGACATAATAATAATAATAATATTCTGCCACCTTATTTTTTGCTGCCATGTTGATTTATTCTACTAAATAAGGTGTAATTTATTCTTTTTGCACCATTTTTGGTGGTGGGTGAAGAACCCTGTGGTCCATGGATTTTTACAATGCTGACTATCTTAAAGCAAATTAAAGAATTACATCATTCCAGGAAATCTATTTCTGTTGAGAGGCTCACATTTCTAATCAATCAATAGAAGAGCATGTCTGCAAATCATTATGCAAATCCAGTCCTGTGGCAACATCATGGCTCAGTCTTTAAAATTCAAGCATCCTAGATTCGTTTTTCTCTACTATTATATTTGAATATTCATTTATATTTCATTCTGTCATATTTTTTAAACTGGTGAAATTAGAGCGTATAAATCAGTCCATTTGACTTCAAACCAAAGTCTATCCTTTAGATAGCTGAGTTCTTTTTTTTATTAATAGGTTTGGAATTGAGAGAAACACAAGGGCTGTTTTGAGAACAGACTAACTATGAGTGCTCAAAATAAGGAAAGAAAGTCTTTATACTGATGTTGAAGATACAAGCATGCAAAACTGTAAGAAATTACATTCTTGACTGTATTGAAGAATCTTGCACGCAGAAAGAAACCTTTAAATATATAATTCCTACTGAAACTGAAGTTTCTATACTCATAGAAAGCTGGTACTACTTTGAAATGAAATCTTCTGCCATACATTCAGCAGAATAAATTGAAAATGTCAGATTACAAATTAATGTTGCTAAAGAAATAAGTAGAAAAATTTATCCAACAAGATTTCACTCCAATTTATCTAATTTAGTAAATATGACAGTCTTAAGTGTTCATATTTATATTGGATATAGATTAAGTATTCTGAGTGTGTTTTGTTTGATTTGGGGTACTGGGGATTGAACCTTGTGCCTGGAGCATGCTAGACAAGTGCTCTCTATGACATCTCCACCTCTCTGACTAGATTTAAACGTTCCACTAATCAGTAGTTTCTATCAATCACCATGTGTCCTAGTGTGCATTCTCTTGTATGATAAACACTCTAACCAAAAATAACTTGGAGAGGAAAGGGTTTATTTGGATTACACTTCCTAGATAACTATCCATTACCAAAGGAAGTCAGGACAGGAACTCAAGCAGGAAACTGAAACAAAGAATATAGATGAGTGTTGATTAGTGGCTTGCTTAGCTTTCTTTATTATTATTTTTATCGTTTTACGTTAATGAGTGTTTTGTTTGCATGTGTGTCTGGGCATCATGTATATAGAGGTGGTGGAGACCAGAAGAGGGAGTGGGTTTTTCTAGAACCAGAGGAGTTAAAGATGGTTGTCATCTACCTTATGTGAGCTGGGGAAATGAACCCAGGTCCTCTGGAAGAGCAGCCAATACTCTTAAGCACTGCATCACATTAACCTTCTCTAAGAGACTACATGAACATAGGGTGTGTGACATGGTGGGTTATGATGTGGTGGGTGGTCTGGAGCCCTGTTGTCTGTTCATAATTTGTAAGCTCGTGGTGCCTCTGGAACAGAAGTGGAGGAATTGAAGTGGGTCAGGGTTCAAAATCGAAGGAATTCAGGCTCTGTGTTTAATTCACTGAAAGACTACTTGTCTAGCTTATGACTTCCTCATTTCCCCAAGTCAAATTATACAAAGAGACTTTAACAGCTACCTAAGATTTTTATTTTAATAAATATTGAAATGTTAATTCTTTATCCAGACACCAAGAAAGAGAGCCTGGAAGTTGGCATGGCAGAGAATCTCTTTCACCAGGTCATCCTGGATCACACCGATAGTGAAAGTGAGCATTTACTTGCTCTCCTTATACTCACAGAGTGACTTACTGTGGACCCTGGGGAGGTCATAGATATTGCCTTTACAATACTTGAATTTCTACTTCTTTCCAAAAGTAAGCATATGTCAAATAAGCATATACTTCCATTAAGCATATACCAAAATCCTACATTACATCTTTTTAAGGTCTGAAAAACGTGAGTGAAATTTATATATATAATATTGAACATAAAATTCAAATTCTTTCTGAATATTAACCAACTATATGTTTGCTTTTAATACTACACAGGTTTTGAGAACGCTAAAGGGAACCATATGATAATCACATGGGGTTCATGAGATTTGCTCACAGAATCAGAGGCAGGGTATTGCTACAGAGGAAATAGGTAGACTGGAAAGTTGGGAATTTCAATGACTCTTAGTCCAAAAAGCTGAGAGTCTGAAAAGATGGTCCAAAAATTAGTCCTGCCTAAGGCTGGCCTGGTAGGCTCTCTGTTGTAAGCCAAAATTCAAAGATAGAAGACTCAGGAGCCAGAAACCCACAGGCCCATGGCAGTAGAACAAAGTGCTCCCTCTCAGGAAGACTCCAATTTGTGCACAGAGGTGAGCTGTATTCTCCAGGTTTTCATTTCACCTAAAATCCCAGCCTATTAGAAAGGATTGTTCTTATTCAGAGTAGGTCTTCCTCACCCAGTTTGTCGAGACTCATCACATTAATTTTCCCAGACACATCCACAATTGTGTTACCAATTTTCTAGAAGTTTCTTCATCCATTCATGTTGACAACCAAAATTGACTACCAAAGAATCACTATATCCCATCCAAGGAAGAAACAAGTATGGCTTGAATAGTAGTGATGACTGAAGAAATGTAGAGGAGGCATTGTCTCAGTGGATTTTTGACAAGTCAGTAATATTTGCTCTTGGGTAATAATAATATGAAACAAAGGGACTAATCTAGATTCTAGAAATTGAACTTAAACTCTTGATTTGATCATACTGGTGTAATTAATGTAAGAGCAAAGTAATGGAAGCCTAATGTTGGGATCAAGAGGAAGTCATGCTCTGCCAAATTTGATAGCACAGAGAGCACGGAATGTAGTACAGGAGGTTGGAGCAATGTGCAGAAAACCCGTGAAATTAAGAGGCTTCTCACACAGATGCTACAGAAGTTGTGGGTCTGGAAAACTCACCAGAAATAGAACATAGAGAATACGGATAATTCAGTCCAAAGCCAAGGGCATCTGACATTTCCAAGAATGCTCATATGCTAGAACACCCAGAGAGCTGCTCGTCCCAGTATGCCTTCTTGCGTACTGGAGCAGCAGTGACTGCAACAAGGTCATTTTGAAATCAGTTTGTTACTATCAGTCTCAAAGCAGCCACTTTTTTCCTCCTTTGAATGTGGAGTTTTATTCTAAGTTTCAGTAATTAGAAATTGTTTCACATTATTAAAGTTTCCACAAATAAGTCATACCTGTATCTCCAGATACATTCATTTCTCTTTAAAAATCATTCAAAATTCTCAATCCACTCTGACTGTATGTACATGAAATTCCATGGAATATAATCCCTAATGAGTTCAACAGAAAATCTGAAGTATTTTCTTACTTTTGTGCCATGTGTGAGTTTCAAAAATGAAACTAATGTTTGCAGAGCGGGAGAGATTGCTCAGTGGTCAAGGACACTGGACTGCTATTTCAGAGAATCTACGTTTGATGCCCTGCACCCACATATATGCTAACAACTATCTGTAAAAGATATTTCAAGGTAAATGACACTCTCTTCTGGTCTCTGTTGGCACTGTATGCACATGGTGCACAGATACACATTCAGGTACAATGCCTTCCAAAAAAACTCAAAAATAAAGTTTTGCCCATAAAATTTACAAAGATGTATAAATTGTTTTCATCTTAAAGGTAGGAGACTGCTTTGAACTCTTATTAAAATATAAATCTCTTTAGATCTGCTACAATCATCTTTCATATGTTACCATGACTCTACTTTGACATTTTCTTATTAATTAGAACTATAATACTATTGCTTCAATTTCAACAAAACACTATTATTTCCTTACACTTCTCAACCATACTTAATTCCCCCCCTGTATCTCCTTCTCTGCCTGTTTTGTGAGCCTCTGGCTGTATGTTGGAGCATCCCTCTAGAATCACAGGTCCTTATCTACATAAAAGAAAACAAGAGCACACACCAGCTGGACAAAAAAAAAAAATCACATGACTGTATTTGCCAAGAAAGAAGCAAATGAGGAGAATATTCTGACAGTGTTTGAAAGTCTTGAGTGAGGCAGGAAGACACAGGAAGGAAACAAAGTGACTGCACTGTCTGGTTTAATTCTCTTGCCATCTGAGAATCAAATTAAGAATATTTGCTTAAGGCCTTTCTCCATTCCCAGCGGTGAACCTGTGATTTTCTTAAATCTCACCAGAAATTCCCTTTACGGTAAAAGTGATAAAAATAAAGGCCTTTGAGTTTGTTAGGACCTTTCTTTCTTGCCTCAGGAGAGCTTTAACTTAGGAGTCAGGTTGCAGTAAGCAGACCATCACACAAAGCTTCCACTGATTCAGTCAGTTGGTGGCTCTGGGTTCTTTTGCTCATGATTCAAAGAGTGAAATTCACAGACCACAAAGTGGCAGTTTTAGAAAGAAATTTTATTGCAGTTTCATAGGTGTATGTTTATAAAAAAGGAAGAAGATAGAGCTGCTGTATGGCAAGAGCAATTCCAGAAAAAGGAAAAACATTGCTTTTGTAGAACTGATAAATTATTTAAATGGCTACAACTTAGTGGATGATTTTTTTCTTTTTGAATTTTTCAAGACAGGGTTTCTCCATAGCTTTTGGTTCCAGTCCTGGAACTAGCTCTTATAGACCAGACTGGCCTCGAACTCACAGAGATCCGCCTGCCTCTGCCTCCTGAGTGCTGGGATTAAAGGTGTGCGCCACCACTGCCCGGCTTGTGGATGATTGAACAGAGAATCTGAAAAGCAATGTTTGGAAAGTGGGATGCCAAATAACTGCCTCTCTACAGCTTTTGAGGTCTTATGTGTCTAAAGAAATTGGCATGACCAGAGCCATTTTGGATGTTATACTTAAATTACGTTTCATGTTGTTACTCAACAGTTTGGAAAAAACAACAATATATGTTTTATACATTAAATCAAAATACTAATTTTCCCTATTTTTCAAGTCTGCACGTTAGTATATTTTTGTATGCAATAAAAATTGGTGTCATTGTTTTTGTGAACTATGGAAAAATGTCTTCCTAAGTTTAGGCTATCTAACAAAGGTGATATTTATACATTGGGAAATGTTGCCAGAGAATATTTGAAAATATACTATAATGAATATATAAATATTGGAATCTTTGACAAGATCTCCCGAGTAAATTGGGAGTGGGGGAAAGGGGGTTAAGAGGAGGAGAGAAATGGAAGAAAAGGAGGGGGTGAGAATACGAGGGAACAGGATGGTCGAGTTGGGGGAAGGAGAGAGAAGAAGAGCAAGGAAAGAGATATCTTGATAGAAGGAGCCATTACAGGGTTAGCGAGAAACCTGGGACTAGGGAAATTCTCAGAATGACTCCACAAGAATGACTCCAGCAAAGACTCTAAGCAATAGGGGAGAGGATGCCTAAACTGGCCTTCGCTTGTAATCTTAATTTTCATCATAGAACCTTCATCCAGTGACTGGTGGAAGCAGATGCAGCAATCCATAGATAAGCATTGGACCGAGCTTCTAGAGTCTGGTCACAGAGAGGAAGGAGGGATAGTATAAGCAAAGAAGTCAAGACCATGATTGAAAAACCAACAGAAACATCAGACTTGAGCTAGTGGGAGCTTACTGACTTGGACTGAGAGCAGGGGAAATCTTATACGACCAAATTAGGCCCTCTGAATATGAGTGACAGCTGTGTGACTTGGGAAATTTATGGGACCACTGGTAGTGAGATCAGGATTTATCCTTAGTCTATAAACTGGCTTTTTGTAGCCCATTACTTATGGAGTGATACCTTGCTCAGCCCAGATACAGGGGTAGGGCCTTGGTCCTGTCTCAAATGTGTCAGACATTGTTGACTCCCCATGGGAAGCCTTACCCTCTCTGAGGAGTGGGTGGGGTGTTGTGGTTGGGGGATGGTGGGAACAGTGGAAGGAGGGGAGGGGGGGACACTGAGGTATGTAAAATAAAAACAGATTTGTGTGGCAAGCGAGAATTCTACCACTGAACCACCAGAAAGACTAATATGATATGTACTTACTCATAAGTGGCTTTTAGACATAAAGCAAAGAAAAACCATCCTAAAAACCACAACCTAGAGAACCTAGACAACAAAGAGGACCCTAAGAGAGATATACATGGATCTAAATAGAAAGGAAAAAAGACAAGATCTTTTTTGGGGAGATTGGGCATCATGGGAGAGGGGTGAAAGGGACAGGGGAGAAAGGGAAGGGAACAAAGAAAAATGTATAATTTATTGCCAAACTCTTTTTATGAGGCTACAATTACCCTGATACCCAAACCACACAAAGCCATTACTAAGAAAGAGAATTACAGACAAATCTCACTCATGAACATTGATGTAAAAATACTCAATAAAATACTGGCAAACCGAATCAAAAAACACATCAGAAAAATCATCCACCATGACCAAGCATGAGCAGTTTCACTTTATTTCTCTTTAATCCTTATCCAAGATTCATTAACATTTACCCAACATTTTAGTTCCTTTCCCTCTTCCCCACTCCCTTATTGTCATTAATTACCCTTTACCTCGTACCTAAACATGAATTAACCATTGCCTCATATCTATGTATGGTTTTTATATTGCAAGCCAAATGATTATATCTTGCTAGGCACATTCTATTCATATGTTTTCAGGCTGGCAGCAGACACATGGTTACAAAAGGGAAAGATGCCCCAGCCCTAGTTGGTCTTTGATAGTTTGTTGCTCTTATATTTTTGTAGTCAGCAGAGGGTATGATAACATACATAGAATAATATTTTCCAGGTATAAGTCCAATTATAAGTCTAAGTATAAGTTCATTATGATGCCTGAATCATTAATAAACTTCAAAGAGGACTTAATTCCCCTGGAGAAATTTTAGGAAAATTACAACTTATCTGAGGGACTTTGTTCCTACTAAACTCAATCATGACTGACAAAAGGAAACTAAAAGTTACCATAATGGTAAACAGCAAAATCTTGGAGGGCTTGAAGCAATGTCCTCCCTAGGAGCTGTGCAGGATCTGCAGAATCCACAGGTTCTTGTTGAGTGGGGGAGGGGGATCTTCAAAGTTCTTGTCATGAGGAGCTTCCTTTGCAAAACTCTGGTGGGGAAAGTTACAGCATGGCTTCCACCACAATACCGAATTGCAAAGGTGTACAAGTTCTAACATTTCTGGGAGAGACGGGAGAGCCCAGAGGACTTTAGTATCTATAGTCTACCTTGGTGAAGAGTTGCCTTCAGGGGCTTCCAAAGATGAAAATGTTCTCGCTAGGCACTGTCATGAATTAAACTATGAGATGTTAATGACTTAAACTTATATAAGATTGATACTGCCATTATGCCTCATAAATCATATATTCAATCACAGTAGCCAATTTTACCACATAAGTTATTAATACATATAACATCAGGTTGGTGCAAAAAACTGTAATTTTAGAATACGAATTTTTGAACTTTTTTATTGTTTGAGAATTTCAGATATACATAAAATGTGTTTTGACAAAACCCACCTTTTATTTCCTACCTTCCAATTACTGCTCTATCTCTTCGACACTATTCCTTCCCAACTCTCTTTTTAAACACACTGAATTCACTTAGAGCATGAATTCACTTAGGTTGTAGGATCATCTACTAGAGCATGTACAGCTCTAGCCCTCTCAGGAACTACATCCCTGGAAAAGAAAGCTGACTCTCCCCATCTCCTAGAAATCATCAATTGCCAATAATGCCTCGAGTTATTTGACTATGAATTTTT
Source organism: Alexandromys fortis (assembly GCF_014885135.2). NCBI lineage: Eukaryota > Metazoa > Chordata > Mammalia > Rodentia > Cricetidae > Alexandromys > Alexandromys fortis. Next base: position 824,471 of record NW_026068197.1, read on the forward strand.
AATCATAATAACCAGAGTCAAATATCTTATCAATCAAAAGAGGGTCCAATAAAATCAACATATTTTTTCAATGCAAAACAAAGTCATTTATTCCTATGAGACAAGAATTCATGCTTTGGAATTTTATGGATCCTTGGAAAGTATTTTTTTTTTTTTGTAATTCTGCTATTTTTCAAGCTGTTTTCTCTGCAAAGCGCTCTGCATATACTTGAATAAGTGATAGATAGTCATTTGATAATAATACAGGTAAAATAAGGGAAAGTGTAAAACATTATTGAATAATTCATTCAAGTTTTTAAAAATTACTTTTATTTGTGTATAGGCATGGGGTAGGTGCATGGGTACTACAGACTCTTGGTATAGTATATAGGCCAGTGTATAGGCCAGAGGGCAACTTATGGGAGTAGGTTTTTTCCTTCCACCCTGTGGGTCCTGGAATAAGAATTAGAACTCAGGTCATCAGAGCAAAATATTCACTACCTATCCCTACTCTACTCTCAGAAATAACTAATATTAACAACTCAGTAAGTATTTTGCAGGATGTTTGCTTTTGGGTTGTTACTGTTTGAGTTTGGTTTTTCATTTTCAATTTTCTGCTTTTTTATAATTTACTGAGTTCATTCAGTTTTAATTATTTCTTCCAAAGCTGATTTTAAAACATTAGTTTCCTTCTCTATTCTGACATTGTTATAAACTGAAAATTCAATGTGATTTGATTATTATTTTTAAAAATTATTTATTTATTTGTTTATTTTATATCCTGGCCACTGTTTTTCCTCCCTTCTCTCTACCAAATCCCTCTCCCTTCCTCTCTGTCAGTCCTCCAATCCACTCCTCCTCCTTTTCTAGTCAGAAAAGGGCAGTCCTCCTGTGGATATTAACGAAACATGACATATCAATTTGCAGTATGACTAAGCACCTCTCCATGTATTAAGGCTAGACAAAGCAATTCAACATGAGGAATAGGGTACCAAAAAACATCAAAAAGAGCCAAAGCAGCCATACTCACACTGTTAGAATTCTTACAAATAGAATCAACTACATAATACATAGAGGGCATAGGTCAAGCCCATGTAGGCTCCCAGGGAGATCTGAGTGACTCCATTTAAGCCTTCCTTATTACTTAGCCTATCTGGGTCTGTTGATTGTAGCATGGTTATCGCTTACTTTATAGCTACTATGTACTCTATAAGTGAGTACATATCATGTTTGTTTTTCTGGGTCTAGGTGACCTCACTCAAGATAATTTTTTCTAGTTCCATCCTTTTGCCTGCAAATTTCATTATGCCATTGTTTTTAACAGCTGAGTAATTCTCCATTGTGTGAATGTACTACATTTTATTAATTCATTCTTTGGTTAAAGGACATCTAGGTTGTTTGAACATAATTGTTCAAGCAGCTTTCTCTCATGATCGATCATCCTTTCAGTATATGCCCAGGAGTGGTATAGCTGGGTCTTGAAGTATATAGATTCCCAATTTTCTGAGAAACTACCATATTGCTTCCCAAATTGTTGCCCAAGTATACACTCCCATCACCAGTGGAGGAGTGTTCCCCTTGCTCCACTTCCTTGCCAGCGTGAGCTGTCCCTCGTATTTCTGATTTAGCTATTTTCCATGTGTATGATAGAATTTCAGAGTTGCTTTGATTTACAATTCCATGATTGCTAAGGATGTTGAACATTTCTTTGGCTTTTTTTTTTGGTTATTTGAGAATTTTCTGTTTAGATATGTACCCTACTTTTAAAATTGGATTATTTGGGGTTTTTTTGATGTCTGATTTATTGACTTCTTCTTCTTCTTCTTCTTCTTCTTCTTCTTCTTCTTCTTCTTCTTCTTCTTCTTCTTCTTCTTCTTCTTCTTCTTCTTCTTCTTCTTCTTCTTCTC
>NW_026068197.1:827132-851365 GCF_014885135.2 Alexandromys fortis
ATCCAACCTTCCTTTATCCCAAACATCCCGTTTCCCAAGTTCCCCCCAACATCCCCTTCTCACTTTTCTCTCCCCATCTCCCCTTACCCCCTCCCACCCCACCCCCAAGATCCCATTTTTTGCCCGACAATCTTATCTACTTCCCATAATCAGGAGGATAGCTATATGTTTTTCTTTGGGATCACCTTCTTATTTAGCTTCTTTAGGAGATCAAATTATAGACTCACTGACCTTTATTTATCTCTAGAAACCAATTAGGAGTGAGTACATCCCATGTTCATCTTTTTGGATCTGGGTTACCTCACTCAGGATAGTGTTTTCTATTTCCATCCATTTGCATGCAAAATTCGAGAAGTCATTGTTTTTTACTGCTGAGTAGTATTCTAATGTGTATATATTCCACACTTTCTTCATCCATTCTTCCATTGAAGGACATCTAGGTTGTTTCCAGGTTCTTAACTTGCTTCTATTTCCATTTTCAGGTTTTGAAGATTTTTATTCATTTCTATCACTATTTGCTTTTTCTTGGTATTCTGGATATTCTTTAAGAGATTTATTGATTTACTCCAATTTTTTGATTGTCCGTTTCTTGATGTTTTTAAGGGAATTTTTATTTCCTCTTTAAGGACCTCTATCATCACCATAAAATTGGTATTAAGGCTATTTTATTGTTCTCCAGGGGTCTTGGAATATTTAGGGCTTGCTGTAGTGGTATGGTTGCACTCTGGTGGTGACATATTGCCCTGGCTGCTGTTGTTTGTGTTCTCACACTTATGTTTAGGCTTCTGGATTTGGGGTGATTATAGGTCTAGGTACCGATTTCTAGATTTGTCTTTGTTGGATGGGTGTTTTCTTCCTTGGCTTCTGTGTCCTCTCTGCTCTTCTGGTGGCTATGGTCTGTGGATGAGTAGAGTGTTTCTACCCACATTGGGGGCTGGACTTTTGATGGCCTAGATAGCGTCTAGTTAAATAGTATGTTGCTGCCCAAGTTTGTGCCTCCAGTTCTGGCTGTGTGTGTGGCCTCTGATCTGGCAGTGGGTCCCCTCTGGGGTTTGGGATTCAGGCCTGGCTTCTGGTGGGGTAGGAAGCTTCTGTCTAATTTTCAAGGCATTGTCTTGGTCTCTGGGATTCAGGAAGCTGCCCTGATCTCTGTTGGAGTGGAAGTCTTCTGTCAGAGGTGTGAGACAGAATATGGTTTTGAGGAAAGGGTGTGTGTGGGGGGAGAATTGAAGTTGTGATGTGTGAGAGCCAGCAAGGTGGGGGGCAGTTTTACCTGGGGTTCAGGATGCTGGCCTGACATCTCCTCAAATAGAAGGCTTCTGCCTGAGGTGTGGGCCTGGATATGGTGACAAGAAGAGGAAAGGCACTTGGGGTTAAGCTGAGGAGGCACAGGCAGGCCACAGAGTAGAGTTGGGACTGGCTTAACTGGTTTTAAGGGAGCTGACCTGATCTCTGGCAGAGGTGTGGGCAAGAATATGGTGATGAGGAGAGGATGGATGAGTACAGGTGGGTGGCAGGTAGTCTTATTTGGGGTTCAAGATGCTGGCTTGGCCTCTGTTGGAATAGGAGGCTTCTGTCAGTCATATGGGCCAGGATAGAGTGACAAGGAGAGGAGAGGAATGTGGGGTTTCAATTTTGTTAATTTAAAAAATGTTTTTAAAAAATTATATATTGTTTTTAATGTGTTGGTGGATGGACATGGAAATCAGAGGACAACTATCTTGAGTCAGGTCTCTCCTTCCATCTTTACTTGTGTTCCAGGGATTGAACTCAGCTTTTCTGGCTTGCAAAGCAAATGCTTTTACCTAGAGATGTTTTACCAACTTAGTCAAGTTTTGAAGGTTTTGTATGACTTATGGTTGTGTTGAATTGGAACCTTAGTTTTGGCCAATACAAGCTGCAGCCTTGACAATTTTCAGTTTATTTCAACAATTTTTCTGAGTATCCTTAGATGTAATCAGATTCAGAAAACTCTGCTGGTTCAGATTGGCAACACACCACAAAAGAATGACCATTGCCTGCTTTTGGTGCAAACTAGAGCTTTGGAGCTTCTCCTGCCTAACAAGTGTCGGTTTCAGGTTTCCACGTACAACATATTTTCATTGCACATCACAAAATGTTGGAGAAATGGCTCTTTGTTTTGTAGTAAAACCTGTTTAACTCTTTGTGTAACCAGATAGTAAGTTCTAAGAGAAGAGAACTCATATTTGTTTCTGTGATTAAATGAGATCATCTGTGTTCAGAATGGTATGGCCATAAGCAGAGGAGGCATATTTGTATGATACTTAATGGAGTCCACAACAATTAATTTATTACCAGTATGGAGCAGAATTTCTCTAAGTATGTTTTGTAGTAAGTACTTTGCAAGTAGGACTTGAGTGCAAATTTGTCTAAGAAAATTTGTGAAGATCAAAATTTGAAATGAAGATTATTTTAAGATACTCAAATTAGCACCCTGTTACACTTGCTGTAAGTTTAAACAGTTCATTGTAGAATATGTTTTTAGTTACTATTCCTTTCCATTTTTCTCCCCTCCTTTATGAAATGCAAAGACACAAAATAAAAGGTTAAGTTTTGTTAAATATACCAACAAAAAAGAAAAAACCTTCATCACTTAAAAAAAGGACACTAATAGCCCAGCAGTGGTGGTGCATGCCTTTAATTCCAGCATTGAGGAGGCAAAGGCAGTATGATCTCTTTGAGTTTGAGAGGCCAGCCTGGTCAACAAAATGAGTTCCAGGACAGTCAGGGCTACCTACACAGAGAAACCTTGCTTTGAAAGAAAAAGAAAAAAGGCATTCTTTTCTTTCCTTGCTTGGGTGTAAGAGTATAGAATGAACAACCAGCAGATGTCAGTACAGGACTTCAGGTAATTCAAGCCATCAACTAAATGGCAAGGCTGCTGCTGAGTATAAGCTTTCATGTATTCAGTTTGTATTACTTTCCCCTGGACCTCCCTGATCTCCCTTGGGAATGAGAGGATAAACAGCTGGCTGAAGGTGTATCTACTTTCTTTGATTAGAGAGTGGGGAAGGTATTTGAAGAGGAGCAGAACAAAAAAAAAAATGGAGAAAGAGCTCTCTATTTACTGGGAAATTATTTCTTCCTACCCACTGTCATTAAGATAAAACATTCCCCACACATTGAAAAAAGGTGCCAGAGGCCACCCTGAGCCTAACAGGAACAGGTGATTTTGAGATAATCTTAGGGCAGACACTAGATCCTCAGTAGAAAGGTAATGACTAAGGTTGGGGCAGAAGCTCTCACAGTATTCCAAGATGTAAACCTACTAAATGTCAGTAGTCCTGGGTTTTGAGACCTTCTCACTGTGATCTTTCTGGTTAGTTTGTCCAAGTAGATGACTTCAGTAGTATCTATTTCAAATGTTCATACTCTATTTCAAAACCTAACAATCTACCTGGACTTCTGCAGAAAGTTGTTGTTTTTTTTTTTTTTTTCCAAGCCTCTGCACTACATTTCAACTTTAATGGTTTAACAACATCAGATTTATAGGGAATGATCTTCTCGCAATCCTGAACTCAGGACACAATTACAAAAATCCCAACTTCAAGAACAATAGCCTCACTACCAAGCCATATACAGATGAACCCCCAGAAACTATATTAACTTCCCATGCCAAGACACAGTTCATTATTGCCCTAACAAAGCCAATCCTTTTTGTCTTGTATGAAATGTACTCAGAATATATCATCTTACCTCTATTTCTACGGTTTCCATTATATTTCAAACCACTCTCATATCTCATGTCTCATATCTCATAGGGTCCAAGTGGCTCTCTGACAGGTAAAGTTGGCTATCAATGTCATTGATTAGGACACATCTGCAGAATTTGTAAGCATATTTTTAGTGTATGTATAAGGCTGTTTCACAGACGGTTAGCATGAGGGCCAGAAAACATAGTGGGAATGAACTGCCTTTAATATAAATAGCACCATCAAATAGACTGTGACTTTAGATGAAACAAAACCCTGAGGACTGTAACTAACATCCCCACACTTTGGAGACTGCTTAAGAAGGTGATCTTTCTGTAGCTGTCTTTCTGATGGCCCTTTGACTCTATATTCTCTTGTTGCCTTTGAATTCCTACTTATAGTAAGACTCTTTCAGGCCTCCATCCTTGAGCTAAGGTTACTTTATTGTTTTTTTTCTTTTTCTTTTTCTGTTTCCCACTTGCTTTTACTGAAAAGTTCTGATATCCCCAGCTGTTCAACCTACAGGTGATCTCTGTAGCAATATTTTCCCTTTGATCCTATAAACAAACCAAGTATTTCACATTTTGTAACTATATGACTTCAAATTGGTCTTTAATTTTCAACCCTGCCCACATCTGCTTTATTCAAGGTATTTAACTCATGGACTTTGAAAACTCTAAGCTTTTTAAGCTTTATGTTCAATATCTGTCTCAAATGTAACTTATATCCATGGCCTCATGTTTTATCATTCTTTGTACATAATTGATGTATTTATTTTAGTATTAAGTCACCTCAGTGGCTGAAATATCATATTTGGTAAAATTAGAAATGTATATGTTATGAAGGTGATGTAGGTCTCTCCCTGGTCTTCAGTGACAGTGGTCCCTGTGTGACTATGGGAAAGCCAAGCTGAAAACCCATTTCATTATCATTGCAAGCCAGAGTGACCCAGTCAAGTAGGTTCTCTGTCATCAAGTTATCTCTTCTACAAACTTTTTTTTGATACCTGGAATCAAGTAACTTTTATGTTACTAAGTTTTTTGATAAATCTGAGATATTTTCCTTTTTAGTTCTGGGGAAAGGTTTAGATATAAAGTATTATGTCAGTAAGTAACCTGAACACAACCTGAGACCTTTTATTATTTAAAAATTAAAATTAAAAAAAATTTCCCTTTCGGTCACAAAGCAGTCCACCCACCACATGGCAGTGCTTGTGACAATGCCCTAAGATGACAGCCTGGGTCCCACTGGAGCCAGTTCTTGCTGGGAAACAGAAACCTAAACCGAACATTTTTTAGAAACCACATGAGGTGAGCTTCCACTTATTTGGAAAAAAAATATAAGCAAGAAACTAAAAATGCTATCTCACTGGTTTGCCCCTAACAGCCAAATACTGCAGGTAAAATGCAGTTCCTGATTAACTCTGACAACAAAAACCTCCACCTTGTTAACTACTGTATAAAATTTTCCTGCCTTCCCCCTGAGCTAGTACCCTCTACTCCCATAACACAGTTTTATGCCCAATTAGGTGTTTTTATCTACAAGTGGTCTTCTTTGGTGGTTTCATTTTGTCTCACTGAGATTACCCGTCTCATTTCCTTATGTTTTGTCCCACTGGCACCAAATGCTTACTTACATAGTTACCACACACAGAAAAAGGTGTTCCTGACTACACAACCCATCACAAAGAACCACACTCCAAGCCTCATGCACGGTGCTGTGATTTCAAATATGTGTCATCACTCTGTTTTACTAAAATTATTGAGATACACTGTAGGGTTTATAGCATATATCAGCATTAGGGAATGATTGACTTACACTTACAGTAGATGGTCTCTTACAGATACAATTATCACAGAAAGAGATAATTCAGTAAGGTCAACTGTAAAATATTTTCATAGTCCTCAACATACTTTACATAAGATAATCTTGATGTGAATGTGATAATTCCACTTAGTAATATTGAAGCATCTGTAATTGTTTTCATAAGAGTTGTTGCTTCTCTAGAATCACGAATTATAGGCTCATTGTCCTTTATTTATGGCTAGAATCCACTTATGAGTGAGTACATACCATATTCATCTTTTTGGGTCATCTTTTTACCTCACTCAGGATATTGTTTTCTATTTCCATCTATTTGCGTGCAAAAATTCGTGATTCTAGAGAAGCTAAAGAAGAAGGTGAACCCAAAGAATAACATATAGTTATCCTTCTGGATATTGGAAGTGGACAAGATTGCAGGGCAGGGGTTGGGAGCACGGGGGTGGGGGTGGGGTCGGGATAAGGGGAGATGGGGAGAGAGAAGGGAGAAAGGGAGGATGAGGAGAGCTTGAGAGAATGGGATGATTGGGATGGAGGAGGGGTGGATGAGGGAGCAGGGAATTAGATAATTAAGGGAGCCATTTTAAGTTTGGCAAGAGACTTGACACTGGAGGGGTTCCCAGGTGTCCAAGGAGATGTCCCCAGCTTGTTCCTTGGGCAGCAGAGAAGAGGGTGCCTGAACTGGCCTTATCCTATAGCCACACTGATGAATATCTTACATATCACCATAAAACCTTCATCTGGCGATGGATGGAGATAGAGACAGAGACCCACATTGGAGCACTAGACTGAGCTCCCAAGGTCCATATGAAGAACAGAAGGAGGGAGAACATGAGCAAGGAAGTCAGGACCTTGAGGGGTGCGTCCCCGCACTGAGACGGTGGGACTTATCTAATGGGAGATCACCAAGGCCAGTTGGACTGAAACTGATGGAGCATGTGATCAAACCGGACTCTCTGAATGTGGCTGACGGTGGAGGCTGACTGAGAAGCCAAGGACAATGGTGGTGGGTTTTGATTCTACTGCATTGACGGGCTTTGAGGGAGCCTAGTCTATTTGGATGCTCACCTTCCTGGACCTGGGGGGAGCAGGGAGGACTTTGGACTTTCCATAAGGTAGGGAACCCTGACTGCTCCTTGGACAGGAGAGGGAGGGGGAGGGAGGAGGGGAGGAAGTGTGAGGAGGGGAGGAGGTGGAAATTTTCAATAAAATATGAATAAAAAAGAGTTGTTGTGACTATTAATGTTTAAGCCCCTACCCCACTCCCTTCCACACATACCTAGCTTGGTAATTAATAGTTTCTAGGGGAGAAAGAATGGTCCCATTTTTAAACATGTTATCAGGTAAAGAATTTTCATATGTTGTAACTATCATCTGAGTTAAGCAGCACCATTCTACAGTGGATGGAATCATGGATATATCAGCGTCACTAAATGAACTTAGTGTGCTATAAAACGAGAAGAGACATAAAGTTAGAATGTTTTGTTGGAGGTGATATGAGGTAAATTGAAGGAGTAAAAATGGGTTATGTGACTATACTTTTCTGTATACATGTATGAAGCCCTCAAGGTTAAAAAACTAATAAAGCTTGCCTGTTTTATTTTGGGAGAAATGAGGACCATGATTGTTGTTGCTCTGCCATGAGCAATTCTTCCAAAGCCACAAGAGACTTCTTTTTAAATTTTATTTATTTATTACCTACCAGTCCCAATTACCCACCTCCTGTCTTCACTTTCCTCCTCCCCTCCCCATCTTCCATCTGCTCCTCAGAGAGGTTAAGGTTAAGGTCTCTCCCAGGAATTCAGTTAAGTCTGTCCTATCACCTCATTGAGGCAGGTCCAAGGCCCTCCCCACCGTGCCTAGTGTGTGCAAGGTATCTCTCCAAAGATAATGGGCTCCACAAAGTCAGTTCATGCATTAGAGTTAGATCATAGGCCCACTTCCAGTGGCCCCATGTACTGCCCAAGTCACACCTTGTATTCAGGGACCTAGTTTGGTGTTATTCAGGTTACCCAATTATCAGTCCGGAGTCAGTGATCTTCCACTAGTTTGGGTCAATTGATTCTGTTTCCCCATCATGGTCTTTGTTCATATTATCACTTATCCTAATCTTTGTCTAGAGCTTGACCCAGTATATAGCTGTTATTTCTGCATCTGCTACCTTCTGTTTCTGGAAGAGGGTTCTAGCTTCTCTGTGGTTGTGGACTGTAAGCTAGTTATCATTTGCTTAATGCCTGGTATCCACTCATGACTGAGTCCATACTATATTTGTAATTCTGTATCTGGGTTACGTCACTCAGGATGTTTTTATCTAGTTTCACCAATTTGTCTGCAAATTTAAAGATGCCATTGTTTTTTTTTTCTCCACTGAATAGTACTCCATTGTGCAAATGTACCACATTTTCTTTATCCATTTTTTAATTGGGGGACATTTAGGTTGTTTCTAGGCTCTGGCTATTACGCATAATGCTACTATAAACATAGTTGAGCAAATGTTATTATGGTGTGATTGTGCTCCTCTTTTGGCTATATGCCCAAAAGTGGTATTGCTGGGTTTTGAGGTAGGTTGAGTCCCAATTTTCTGTGAAATTGCCATACTGACTTTCACAATGGCTGCACAAGTTTGCATTCCCACCAGCAATGGAGGAGTGTTCCCCTTACTCCATATCCTTTTCAGCATACACTATCATCAGTGTTTTTGATGCTAGCCATTCTGATTCAGTGTAAGATGATATCTCAAAGTTGTTTTGATTGCATTGATGACTAAGGATGTTGAGCATTTCCTGAAGTGATTCTCGGCCATTTGAGATTCTTCTGTTGAGAATTCTGTTTAGATCCAAACCCCATTTTCAATTGGATTATTTGGTAGTTTTATGTCTAGTTTCTTGAGTTCTTTGCATATTTTGGAGATCAGTCTTCTGTCCGATGTGGGGTTAGTGAAGATCTTTTCCCAATCAGTAGGCTGCCATTTGGTCTTATTGGCCACATCCTTTGCTTTACAGAAGCTTTTCAGTTTCAGGAGATCCCATTTTTTTAATTGTTGCTCTATTCTGAGTGTCTGTACTACTGGTGTTAGATTAGGAAGTGCTCTCCTGTGCTAATGCCTTTGGAGGGTACTTACCAGTTTCTCTCTGTCTCTGTTTCTGTCTCTCTGTGTGTTTTCCTAGACAGAGTTTCTCTGTAGCTTTGGAGCCTGTCCTGGAATTAACTCTTATTGACCAGACTGACCTTAAACTCACAGAGATCCACCTGCCACTGCCTCCTGAGTGCTTGGATTAAAGATATGCGCCACCACTGCCCAGCTCCATTTTTTTCTTCTATGAGATTCAGTGTAGATGGATTTATATTGAGGTCTTTGATCCATTTGTACTTGAGTTTTGTGCATGGTGATAGATATTGATCTATTTGTATTTTTCTACGTGTTGACTTCCAGTTATATCAGCACCAGTTGTTGAAGATGCTTTCTTTTTTCCATTTTATATTTTTAGTTACTTTGTCAAAAATAAGGTGTTCATAGATGTGTGGGTTAATATCAGGATCTTCAATTCAATTCCATTGGTACTTTTGTTTGTTTTTATGCCAATACTAAACTGTTTTCATTACCATAGCTCTACAATAGAGGTTGCAGTCAGGGATGGTGATACCTCTACATATTCCTTCATTGTACAGGGTTGTTTTGTAGGGTGGCCATTTGGTTGTTCTGGCCACTCAGAAGCTCAGACCCAAAATAATCACACAAAACTATATTATTTAAATCACTGCTTGGCTGATCAATTAAGTGTATTGCTAGCTAGCTCTTACATCTAGAATCAACCCATTTCCAGTGTTTTATATTTTACTATGATGCTTCATCAGTTTCAGAAGGTCCTAGATGGGATAGATGTTAGGACGAACAAACAGTAGGTCTAGCTGTGGGTCTGGATAGCTGGTGAAACAAGGCCACCAGGGCCATCCTCAGGTAAGAGTTGGAGCCAGTTCCCATATACCCATGCCATTAGGTGCCATACCATTACCAGTGGTGAGGAGTGGGGCCATACCATTACCAGTGGTGAGGAGTGGGTCCATCTCTCCCAAGTGCAGGGGGGTGGGTAGCTCTCCCATGAGGATCAAGGCCAGCTGTCTTGCTACAGCATCCAGTGAGGGACAGGGTCAGCTATCTCAAGGCCAATGAAGATCAGGGCCATTTCAGCATGGCCCTCTGATTCTATCATGCATGGTTCCCATGGTTTCCTGAGGGAACATGGGCCACAGACATCAACACAGACCTTAGCTGCAGTAGGACCATGGAAACAGACATGGCACTTGGTAGCAGCTTGGGCACAGATAGCACCCTGGCTTTGAGCACAGGCCACTCAGATCAGGATGGCTGTGGTGGCAGCATGGCTCCCAGACACTAACAAAGCCACAGGTTGTGGCCCGACTCCATTCTTTCATGTAACTTTTGGTGGTAACATGAACCCTGACTGTAATGAGACCCAGGGCTCAAACATGGTTCTCAGCTACACCTGTAGGTTGGGTGTCATCATTGCATTGGATAGCAGTGCAGGCTGCTTTGATCTTCATGACGTTCTGCCACCAACATGTACTCAGGTGGCTTACTTGACCCCAGGCATCAACACAGACCTGGCTGCAGTCAGGCCACAGACCCAGACATGACCTCCAGCTGCAGCACTGGCCCATGGCCCTGCATAGCAGTATGTGAGACTTAGATCTGTATGGTCCCAAATGAAGCATGGACCTTGTACACCAACATGGTCCCAGGTGACCCATCAGAACTCAGGAAACCACACAACCCTTGGTTACAACAGCAGCTGTACACATCAACTAAGACTCTGGCCACTGTAGGGCCACAAACCCAGATATAGCCTTTGGCAGCAACCCAGGCCTGGATATCAGCATGACTCCAGGCAGTAAAGGCCTCCCAACTCAGCCTATTCCTCACTGCCATCACTTCCATTCTTCTACCTATTTCCATAGCACATGAACTATTTTACTTCCCTTTCTCTACCATTTAACCACCATATACTTAGGGATCCGCGTACCCTGTGTTCCAAGGTTCTGGGCAGTATGTGGATATTTTCCCACCACCCTGGGTCTTGAGGATCCAAGTTGGTCTTTGGCTAGCTTGCACCTACCCAAGGTGGGTAGGCCTTAATTGTCCTAATTAGCCTGGGGGTCTGTATCTTTCTCCCATGGAAATTTTCAAAATGTCCCTTCATTGTTGAATCATTACATTATCCAGTAACTTGATCTCTTTGTAGGAAGAAAAATGTTTGTTAAGTTTTTCAGTGTGTCTCTCCTTATCTCCAGGCACACATAAACTGTTTGTAGATATAGGCTTTCAAGAAACTAGTCAACCTGGGTCCAGCAAGGGAAGATATCAAATTAGACATTGGTACAGTCAGATACCTCTGTCAACTTGATCTTTCTTGATTATGAATGTTGATTTACACACATACATACATACATAACTTTATAAAATTTAAAGATGCTAGAGGGTGTCTCTTACAGCATTCTAAAGGAAAATGCTTTCTGCCTCTTCTCAGGCTCCAGCAGATTCAGCAGATATGACTCATTTGCTCAACTCTATGCAGATTAAAATGAGACAGATGATTAGGTCCAACCACTTGTCACTGGACTCAAGAATGACTTTCCTGTCCAATATAAACCACAGTGTTCATGTTTATTTTAATAAAAGCAAATGCCTTTTGGATACATAATATAGGTCAATTGTCATATGCTGTTTGAGCTCACTGAGATGCTGGCTCTGGAGTTGGGATTTGAATCAGGATTAGAGGAACATAGATAGGCAGGTAAAGCTAAGGGAAGCTCCCAGAGAGGAAAGTTTCTTGTTCCCCAAAGACTCTTACAGGAGAAATGACTGAAAGACACAGGGCCGAGTATCTAGAAAGGAGTCCTGAGGGAAAGGCAGGACTTGGAGGCCCTTTAAAATACCCAAGCCAGTGTCCATTTAATAGACTTTCGGCCCTTGTCTCCCCCCATCCTGAAGGGATAAAGCTGTTGTTTTCCTTTTCCCCACAACTTGGTCTGCCAGTCATTCAATTCTTTGTCTGTGCCAGGCACTGAACTCTGAAATCACCTAGACACATGCAGTTGTGCCCATTAATTACTTAGGAGTTCCTCCAGGATTTAAAAATAGTCAAGGTGATATACCTGACTGAAAATTGTGTAGAAGGACTTGGAAGTAGAGTCGTGACATATTCAGTTTTACAAGGAAGGGACTCTTCAAACACAAGTTATCACTTTGGGAATCACAGACAGCCTTCACATCTACTGGGAATAGAGAATAGGAGCCTGAGCCTGGACCCTGATGAGTGTGGTGCTTTGATCTTTTACTGTTGGAAGATTTCATCCTTGACTAAATGGCAGAAACTTAGGCTGCTGCACCTAAACCTAGAGATGGTAAAGCAGACCCCAGGTATTCTTCCCTGGTGACGAACAGCAGGAGATGGCATATACTCCATTCTGTACATCTGGGAAAATCCCAGAGGGAAAGCCAGTCCTCTGTTGGCTAGTTTCCCAACCCCACACCTAGCTCTTGGGCTCTGGAGCTGTTAATAGCTTAGTGGAGGCATTTGGAAGCAGGCTATCTTAGGGAAGGGAAGACTTACTTATCTTCACATTTCTTGAGCAATTTTAACATGCAGACAAAAACATAGAACAAATAAAAGTGATACCAAGATTGCCCTGAGTTCAAGGCGAAAGGTTCCTGAAAGTAAAATGGAGGTGGTATGACCGGTTTTGAAAGGAAAACTCTGTCCCTGTATAGCAAAAATTCCTTGGGTACTGGCATCTGTGAAAGGCTTTGACTGTTTGCCTGGAACTTACAAAACTATGGGTGACTTGTCCTTGCTCTTCCTTAGAACTCTCAGGAGTTTTGAATCAAAGAGCCGTCACTATGAGTGAACTCCGAGACAGGGGCTTAGTATTACCATACTAAGCTTAGTATTACCATACTAACCTCTAGCTGTTACTGTGGGATAGATGCCACCATACACCTTCCACCCCAGGCTACCCTTTGTCCCTATTGTATATGCACACAGCTCTCTGCTGTACTTGCAGGGAACATTGGGCTCTGGAGTACTTGGGATAAAAGGAAAACTGGTGGAAAATTGTGGGAGTATTGGCTATAGGGCTATGGGTGGGTCTCAGGCAGGGGTAGTCTAAACTAGCCCTGCAGTCAGTTGGTGGAGAAAATAGAAAGAACTCTTTACCTCAGCATCATAGTCTTCCAGGTGCCAGTAACAGTTCGAAGCAAAGGAAGAACAGCTTGCTTGGGTAGGAGACTGTATATGAGGACTCTGTGTGCTCCTTCTGGCCAGCATCTTCAAATCTTTTTCTTCTCTATTCTTTCCTTCTTTATGTCTGATTTCTTTAACCATTCCATCACACCCTGAGATCAACAGTTTTGTGTTTTGTCTTTACTTTCCAGTATTTCTGACACAAACAGGCTGAGAATAATGGGCATTCTATATTTTTTAGATTATGTGTACATGTTGTAAGCTATTTATGGTGAGTACTTATCATGCTTTCTAATAAATTTGAGCAAAAATTAGGTCAAAGAGAACATTTACTTGAGAGTTTTTACTTTAATATTGGATCTTAAAAGACTAGGAATTCATTAAGTTCATGAGGTATTAAAGAGACATATCTCATATTGATGGAGCAAATAATCAGAACATATTCCTCTTCTTTCATGGTCATTAATGAGTGAGAAGATACAGTTACCCTTATCCATTTGACTAAATAGTTGTCAGCAAAGGCTGTCTTAGACTGTGTACTTATATTGGAATTTCTTTGATCCATGGGCCTTCAGAAAGGAATGCCTGATATTTACCTGTACACTGGCTGTCCTAAATGTAAACTGAAGAATAAGAATAATTTGACTTCTAGTGGTAAATAACAGACTATGTGAAAACCGACAACAAAGAAAAAAACCTCCACAGCTATGAGCAGATTCTGGCATGTGTTAACTCAAGAAAATAAATGACTAATATGATCAACCCAGCGCCTATGGCCGTGAAGATAAGATGACCTCACCTAACACCTGTCACAGGTACCCTGTTGTGGGAGCTAGTAAGAATCTTGGTTTTGTTTTGCTGCTGTTGTTGTTGCTGCTACTGCTGCTGGTGGTGGTGGTGGTGGTGGTGATGTGTGTGTGTCCAGGAGCAGATTGGTATAATTGGAATTTTCTTTCTTGGCGAGGATAAGAGTAGTTTGTTGCAGACAGAACGACAATGAACCAGAGTGGTATAGCTGAGTCTTGATTTCCCCATTTTCTAAGAAACTGCCGTATTGATTTACAAAGTGACTGTACAAGTTTGCATAACCATAAGCAGTGGAAGAGTGTTCCCCTTGATCCACATCCTTGCCAGCATTAGCTGTCACTTGTGTTTTTGATCTTAGAAATTCTGACAAGTGTAAGATGGAATCTCAGAGTTGTTTTGATTTGCATTTCACTGATGACTAAGGATGTTGAACATTTCTTTAAGTGTTTCTCGGCTATTTGAGATGTCTCTGCTGAGAATTCTTTTTATATCTGTATTCCGTTTTGAATGGGATTATTTGGAATTTTGATGTCTAGTTTCTTGAGTTTTTTTTTTTATATTTTCTAGATTTAGTCCTCTGTCAGGTAGAGACTTGGTGAAAATGTTTTCCATTTTTAGGCTGTTTTTCTGTCCAACTGATGGTGTCTTTTTCCTTATAGAAGTATTTCAGTTTCATGAGGTCCCATTTATTAATTGTCAATCTTAATGTCTGTATAATTGGTATTCTGTTCAAGAAGTTGTCTCTTGTGCCAATGTGTTCAAAGCTTTTCCCCAATTTCTCTTCTATCAGGTTCAGTGTATCTGGTTTTATGTTGGTGTCTTTGATTAAGTAACCCAAAGACTCCTAGTAATGGGGTGCCTAGAGTCTAAACAGGTCATTTTCTGTAACTAGACAAGGTTGCAATTGGAGGGATCGGGACAGTAACCTATCCACAAAACTTTTGACCTATAATTTGTCCTGCCTACAGAGTGTTCTGGGACCAAAGCCTAAAAGAATCTTCATAAAAATTACCAGAGAAATTTTAACCATCAAGTGACCAACTAACAGGAGCAGATGCAGAATCCCACAGTCAAACATTTGGTGGAGTTCGGGAAGTTCTGTGGAGGAATCAGAGTGGTCAGGGACACCACAAGAATACAGCCCACAAAATCAATAGACCTGGATTCTGGGATGCTCACAGAGATCAGAGAGTCTAACCTAGGACGTTTGCATATGTGTTATGGCTTAGTAGCTTGGAATTCTTTTGGATTTTTAAAAGTGGGAGCTGGGGTGGTCAGTGACTCTTTTGTCTACTTATAGGACACTTTTCCTCCTACTGGGCTGCCTTGATGTGATGGTATGTGTCTGATCTTATAGTAGTTTATTATGCCATGTTTGGTTGATATTCCTGGGAGGCCTGGTTCTGAGGAAAGACAGAGGGAAGGAGGATATGGGGGAGAGGGGAGGGACGATAGAGAGATTGGAAGGAAAGGAGAGAGGGGAATCTAGGGTTGAGATGTACTATATGAGAGAAGTTTTTTTTTTTTTTTAAGAGACAAACGAACAATGGTGTAGAGAGGGTGCCACACAGTGACATACTGAGGTTTACGTTGGGGTGCCCCTTTAAACCTCTCAGGATTCAGAAGGCTCACTATATCAGGCAAAAACTGACTAAAGATATCTGAGGCAAACGTATTAGCTCACATAATTTTTTATCATGTTTTATTCATTATTTCTATGTTCTCTCAATGATTTTTGCTGTTCCCCATTTGCTGTTCTTTTTTGGTGTTCTTCCCAATCCCACACAGAAATAATTAACAATTCGTTGATTAAATAACATGCATTTCTTAGGGCTAACAAGACAGGTAAGGCAGATAGGGCAGTTGCCTTATGTCTCATAGGGGGCATGGCTGTGAAGCTTCCCCGTAGACACCGGGAGGATTAAATCAGTACAAAATTCTAAGAAGAGAAAAGGGGGATTTTGTGTGCTAACTACTTTTTACGTGTGACTAGTTAAACTAGAAGTTTGTGATTAATAATTGCATAGGAAAAGAGAAGGGAAAATGTAGCAGTACTGTTGTATTCTCTGAGTACTTCCACTGGGAACATAGCTTTGCCAGAACAATGGCAATCAGTACAGGCCAAAACAAAAGCTAGCTAAATTAAAGGGAATTTCTTTAGAGACTGCCTCTTTTAGCCCTGACAGGGTGCCTGTTGACATCCAGGTGAGAAAGAATTCTTTTCTTTGGGTTTGGTTAAGCAGCCTAAGCTTTTTCCTGTATATTTTAGGGGTAAAGGCAACAAATTTTTGGCTGAGTAAATGCTTTCAGACCAGGCCCCCACAATGTGGGAAAAGATCACACAGCTGTCAGTATGGGGAAAGTTATGTTTAGAGTGATTTATGCACTGCTAGAATATTTTGTGATGAAATCATTATGGAAGGGGAAAAGCCATGGCTTTGCAAGATTTCTACAGAATTGACAGTGACTATACAAAAGACAGGTGCTCCCAAAGCTCTGTAATTTCTCAATATTCCGATGAGCTTGTCTAGTGATCTGTCAGCTGTACTTTTACTGTATAATGTTTGTGACTCACAACAGTACCAGAATCCAGAAAAACCAACAAAATCTCAATCATACTAAGTTCCCCTTTGAGGGGACGAGATAAAATAAAAACACCAGCTACAGAATCAAAACATTCAAATTAACTCCCTGGGCCAAACTTTCCCAGCATTTATTTAGTCATTCACATAATTGACTGTCCATTTATTCAAGCAAAACCTAAACCAAATATCTCAGAAAAGGCATAAGCAGAATGCAGGGTCCCTCACTACTGGTGTTCCAACTTAGTATGGAAAGACTGGGGAAGAGCTTCTCATTGGAATTTTCTTTCCACACCATGAAAAGGGTCTTTAATACCTCCCTTATTGAGAAGAAGAAGACTCACCAGAAATGGCCTATCATTTTTAAGCTCATCCTCCTCAACAAGAATCAGAAATCAGAACCAGCTTTTTATTTATTTATTTATTTATTTATTTATTTATTTATTTATTTATGTATGTATTCAGATACACAGATTTACCTTCCTAGCAGTGTCAGAAGGACTTGATTGGTTTTCATGCTCTGGAAAACACCTGTCATTCCAGACATCTCCAGACTAAGTGAGAGGAGTGGGACCTTGAAACATTTATCAGGAGGTGCCTCCCCTGCAATCTCTCTCTCCCTGGCTAAGAAGACTAGGAAAAATGATGATTCCCATGAAGTGTGAGATCTCCCTGGAACCACCAGTGATATAATGCAAGTGAGATAGTAATTGTAATATTAAGTTGGGCACATCACCCCAGCCATCTAACATTCCTATACGCAGAAGTCTGAGATGATTGGAAGCCCCTGGCCTGGGTGTTGCCCCAGTCCAGACTCCAACTCCCAGCCTGCCAAGTGCTGACCCCTCCCTTGGGGAGGGTCAGGACCACTCCCACAGGGTATTTAGGCTCATTCTGGCTAAAGGAATATTTAGTTTTGAGTTTGCATAGGCTTTTCTCCCCACATACTATCTCAGTCCACCCGAGAGTGCCACATTTATTAAAAACAGCCATTTTAATTCGGCCTAATCTGGTTTGATTGGAGTTTCTTGTATTGGTGAAGGGGCATTTATTAAGATTAAACCAAACAGTTATGGACAACCATGCTGTTTATGTCAATTAAAAGTTTTAAGTCATTTTCACTGATGGACAGATAAAGAGTGGGCTTGTGTCTCTGAAAAATCAGTCTCTTAATGTCTAAGCTTAGGCAGCAATACAGAGGTTTTAAAAGCAAAACCCATAAAGATCATGTGAAATTACCTGGTGTGAGAGAGAACAGATCACAAAACACACAACAGAACCCTCTTTAAGAGTTTATTAAAGAGAAAAATTTGTGCACGCAGACCTGAGAAAGTTGGTGCAGGAGAGAACGTGAAACAGGCATGCCTACTTTTAAAGGCTGCCTAGTGCATGCACACAGGGGTTTATGTAGCTATGTCATACATAGGTAAAGGAGGTCATGCATATGCACAAGGGCTTACATAGCTGGGTCATACATACGTGATGTGACCATGCTGTATATAAGTCCCATAGGGCCTAAGGACCCTTGATAGCTATTTAGATTGCCTGAACACTTGTCAGCACATGCATGACCCTGGAACGCAGAAGTACCAGCCACAACACTGTGTGGCAGGAACCATAACATTCCACCATTTTGTTTATTATTAAAAAAATAATGAGGGGGTCTCCAATGGGTGGGAATGGAGCTCACATCTTTCGGGACATCTTCCTGCTGGCTTTATCAGCATCAAAGAGTTGGGGTGCTAAACCATGTCCTGGGGTAGCTGGTTACTTCCATGTTTCCCGTACTCTGTGGAACTAGATGGCTGACAGCTTCGACCTAGCAAGATGCTAGTAAGACAGAAGATTCTGTTTAGAAAAAAAAAAATAGATTCTGTTGATTGAGGGAGAAGAGTCCCAAGATAGAAGGTGGAGGAAGGTTTTCCTGGGTTTCCAAGGTAGATAAGGGAGTTTCCCAGGGGCTCCCGAGACCAGGAATGATAATGGAAGAATTGAATAATATTTATTCTTGGGTGAGGCTGGTCTGTTCATGTCAGTCCAATTTGGCTCCCTGGAGCTTATGAAAATGTTTAAAAAGAGATAAATTTTAGACATATTAAAAGCTTATGGTTACAGTAGCATAGTGTTGGAATAGAAGATAGTGGAAGAGGAGGGAAGAGAAGGGGAATTATTAGACCTATTAATGTTTTACCTGAAGCAAATCTTAAGGCACTTGTTTTCTTTAGCACTACAGTTTTACCTTTACATCCAGGAGACACTGCTGCAGTCAGTATCATGATAAAGTCCATTTTATGAGTTTCCCTTTGGAGTTTAGGGTTGTGAATATCCCCAAACTTGTTATTGTTTCTTACCACCTGGGTGTTGAAGGGTGCCTGGGGCCCCTTTGTTCCATCCTACCCAGCTAGCTTACACCTGAAATAATCACACAGAAACTCTATTAATTAAATTACTGCCTCACTCATTATCTCTAGCCTCCTATTGGCTAACTCTCACATCTTGATTTAACCCATCTCCATTAAAGTGTATCGCCACTTGACTGTGGCTTACCAGTATGAGTCTAACCAGCATCCGTCTTGGGCAGGAGAACCATGGCATCTGCCTCTCTGCCCTTCTTCCCAGCGTTCAGTGCTGTCTTCCCTGCCTATCTAAGTTCTGCCCTATCAAAAGGCTAAGGCAGTTTCTTTATTCAACCAATAAAAGCAACACAAATACAGAAGGACCTCCTATACCACCTGGGCCTCTGACAGTCTTTGTGCTTCCAGCTCTGTGTTTAATGATTGTCTCTGTAACAACAGCTGAATTGTTAACTGGAAATTTAAGTATTACATTGGAGATACAGAGAAATTGGTAAAGCAGATAGGAGAAAGAGGAAAAGGGACAATTAGAAAGAAGAGCATATGGAGTTTGGAACAGGAGAGTTGAGTATGGTAATGAGACTTTATTCTTCCGGCACTGGAGAAAAAATAGCTGATCTTGGTATCCTCTGGAACTTAGGGGATCAGAGCCCTGTTTGAGTTACTGTATTTGGGGAGGGGTCCTGAAATGGAAAAGTAAAAGGTTTGAGATGAGACAGGTCAATCCCATGAGGGAGACCTTCAAGTTTGACAGTTGTGGAGTTATAATAATTATTTTAAAGGGGCCCTGTCATTTAGTGGAGAGGGGTGAGGGGCATTGTTCTGAGAGAGGAGAAGAGGATCTCCAATTTTAATTGGATTTAGGCAGGGTTGAGATAGTGAGTAGTCAGTAAAATCCCATAATAGAGAGCAAAGATGAAACAGCAGCTGTGTAAGCAGGTGATCAGGGAGGGGTGAGGTTTAGGTGAGAGGCTAGGTTTTAAAATCAGCCACCCATACATGAGTTCAAAGGGCAAATGAAAAGGGGGATTTGGGGGAGAGCCTGGAGCCTGAGAAGATCCAGAAGTAGAAGTTTTACCCTGTAAAGATGAAGCTCCTGTAACATCTTAACAAGAACATTTTTAAAGGAATGGTTAGTTCATTCTACCTTCCCTGAGGACTAAGGATGGTACGGGATATGAAAATGGCAGAGAATGTTAAGAGCCTTAGAAAAAGTTTGAGAGATCTGGGAGGTAAACTCTGGACCATTATCTGACTGAAGAAGAGCTGGGATTCCAAACTGGGGGTTAATTTCTCAAAGAAGAACATCAGAAACTGGGCCTTCTTGTTAGTGGTGGGGAATGCTTCAATCCACTCAGATATGGTGTCCACTAAAACCAAGAGATATTTAACTCATCTAATTTTGGCCATATGAATAAAATCAAGCTTCTAGTCAGTTTCTGGAAGGAATCCTTTGGCCTGGTGAGTTCCTACCCCAACAATAGGGAAACTAGAAGGAGAGGCAGGACCCCACAACTCTCTCAGTATTGACTATGTGGCTCCGGTGTCCAAGAGAAAGGAGATGGACTATCCTGATACTGTGAAATTTACCCATGGTTCCCTATTACAAATGATAGTTGTGGTCAGGTCAAAAGAGCCTGGGCAGCCTCGGTAGTCCATGGCCAGATTTAGAAGGCCAATTTGGGAATTTTCTGGGTTTGATGTTTCCATGCCATGATGTGAATGAGGGCAATCAACTGCCCAATGCCCTTCCCTATGGCACTTTGGACATGGTCTCATGGGACCAATATGAGGATTAGGACATGTCTGGACCCAGTACCCAGTTTTACCACATTTGAAACACAGGCCTAGCAGTTCTCAAGCCCTGGGTGGCAAAGGATCAGCATGGACAGCAAGGACAGATAAGTCTATCACCTTGGCTGGTTGGGTGGCCATGGCTAGCACTTGACAGTTATGATTATGGATTTTATCATTTCTTGCATGGTACACCTTAAAAGCCAATTCTAAGACTTCTGTCTATAGGGTCAAGGGGCCTTTCTCCAAATTCCTAAGTTTAGCCCTAATGTCAGGGTAGCTCTGAGGAAAAAAAAAATAAGTCATGAGTAACTGTCTGCCCTCTGTGGTCTCTGGATCTAGGTGGGTATATTAAGCTTTAGTGAGGCATCTATAAATGCAGATAGATTTTCCCTTGTATCCTGAATAACCTCTAAGAGTTTATCATGGTTACTGGCCTGAGTGAAGCCTATGGAGACCCGCAAGAAGACAAGTCAAAACTGCTCTCTAGCTAAAATATTACCTGAGGTGTTATAACCCCAGTATTGTTACCACCTGGGGACCACCTCTGCCCCCAGGGGGTGTTCTGCATTAGGTTGGTGAACCTCATCTGCATGTCCTCTGACCTTCTCCCAAACTCACCTGCACCCCTCAGGACATAGGATTATATAAATATATAAATTAGAGAAAGATTATATAAATATCATGAAAAGTGAGATTATAAGATTGGGCAATATATTGGAACTGCTTTAGGAAAAAGGTAGAATTAGATGTATAAGAACCCAGTTTTTGTTCTATGTGGGAGAGTTCTGAGAGGGAGAAAGAAACATGTACCCTGACCAGTCTATCAACACTAGCACTTCTTACAACAGAAGAACTGTAGCTGGGGTGGCTTGGTCAGGGTTGAGTTCCTTTGCAGCATGCAAACACATGATAGGAGTGGTAAAAGTGGGTGCTAGAGCTGGGCAGCTGCCGTGGAACAACACCAGAGAGGAGGGAGGATCCAGAGGAACTGACAGAGTAGTTGGTGGCAGGGGGGGCAGGAGGGAGCTGAAGAGGTAGAAGTAGCTGTCTGCTGAGGTTGGAAAGGTGGGGGTTTGTTAGCAGGGTTCAGAGAAGAAGTGGGGTGTCCCTCTTTCTTAGATGGCATAGCTAGGAATATGTGAGCAGGTACACAGCTCGTAGGACAGAGGGCTTAGACTTAGAGCTTAGATAGTAAAATGCTTAGATACAAGGAAACTCCTTTCATTTGCCTATGCCTTGACAATAGTTAGAAAGCTCCCGCAGAATATCAGGATCAAAGGTGTGTTAGGCAGCAACTTTAGGTTATTATCTAAAGGGTACTTGGACTTTTTTTTTCAGGGGTAAAGAAGAGTGGGAATCTGTAAGAAAGAAATTAAAGTCTGGGGTTTTAGGGTCTCTAAAAGATATTGGGGGGGGGAGGTTGGACTGATAGTTTTGAGGGATTGTTTCCCATAGCTGAAAATGTGAAAATGGTGAAAACAACGCAAACCCCAAGGCCAGTAGCTGGACATCTCCATGCTAGGGTGGTGGTTCATAATAGAGTCTAGCTAGAGGCTGTCCAAGTGAGCTGGAGGACAACCCTGGGTGGTCCAGTCATATTCATAGCTATGGGAAGCAACCAGCGGTGAATGTCAGTAAAGGGTTCAACCATACTATTGAAGGTTGTAATTGAGGACTGCTGGGAGCTCAACAGTCAAGTTCTCAGGTTTGGAGAAATGATTAAGCTAACTAGAAAGGAAAAGCTCACCAATCAAAGCCACTGCTTTGCATAGAGGTCAACGACCAGGCAGATGGAATGAGGGTTGCTGTGGAGAAACCTGGTCCAGGGTCTGGGTCCCAGAAGAGGGGTGGAAGAGTCTACAGAGTCTCATGGCACCAATAAAATGACCATGTGCAAGCGAGAAAGGATCACGAAACATACAACTGGAACCCAGCTTACGAGTTTATTAAAGAGAAAGATATGTGCATGCAGGCCTGAGAAAGTTGGTTCAGGGAAAGAGCGTGGAGCCAGTGTGCATGCATTTAAAGGCTGCGTAGCACATGTGAACAAGGGCTTACCTAGATGTGTCATACGTATGTGATGTGACCATGCTACATGTAGGACATGTAGGGCCTAAGGACCCTAGATGGCTATGTACTTTGCCTGAGTGATTGTCGGTGCATGCATGGCCCTAGAACCTGGAAGTGCCAGCCATAATGTTGTGTGGCAGGAACCATAACACCATCATTTTATTCGAAGTTAGATAAGGGTCATAGTTACCTTGAAATATGTTTTCATGACAGAGCTTAGTAATATTTTAAATACAACAAGCATACCGATTATTTTTTATTCATGTCTTTTTTTAGATATTTAAATTTACTTTAATTATTTTGGTTAATTCATCTGGACCATGGTCAAAGCCATCAAAATCAATGTTCTGTCAAGGCAGACATGACCATTGGGGATTGGGGGTTTGGTACTGAGACTTGCTTAAGAAAAATACAAAATGAAGTCAGAACAGGATGATGTTACTTTAGTCACTTCAAAACAACTTCACTGAATTAGTGGTAATAGACTAATAAATGTAAATTACCATTCATTTTCTAAGCACAATCAAATAAAACAGACTAGATTTTTTGCATATAACAACAATGGGGGTGATTCATAGGACAATATTTTGCAACATCTGGTTATCAGGCATCAGAGATTGATCCTTATTAAAACAGATCATTGATTAAGTAAATAAAGAGGTCTACAAATGTCTCAGTATACCATCTTTCTGCAAAACGTTCAATATGGCAATTAGCAGCGCATGCCTTTAATTTCAGCATTAGGGAAGCAGAGGCAGGTGGATATTTGTAGTCCAGCCTGGTCTACAAAGCGAGGTTCAGTACATCCAGGACTGATACACAGAGAATCACTGCCTTGAAATACAAAGCAACCCCCCAAAAAAAATCAAGAGAGAAGAATAGAGGTAGATACCCATGCTAGCACTAAGTTAAAGATAATCAGATAAGTAACTTGATAAAAAATGTATACATGACAAATATCATGGTATCTACATGGCTGGCCAACCAGAGAAGAGGACAGCTTTGATAAAAAGGAGACAAAATGAAGAATATCATCAGACTACCCACCCAAACCACTAAAAGTCAAAAAAGCAGTGGAACCACCTGCTTATAGCACTACGAGCAATTAGCACAAAGTTTATTACAGATAAAACTTATACAACCTACACATTGTGAAGCTTCCTATTCAGGAAGCTAGAGCAGGAGGTTGCATTAGTTGAGGCCAGCTTAAGCTATGTAAGGGTTTTCAAACCGGCTTCAGCTGTACAGTTGGATGATGCCATGTTATTCCCACACACAGGAAAAGTTCATGACAAGCACTCATGAGCTTCAGTAGAACACCTTTTCCCTCCATCCAAACACATTCTCAATAAAACTCATTGTACCAAAGATGTGGAATATTTAAGGACAAACTAGAGGGAAAATAAGTGATAGACATGCGCCAAAAATGATAAAATACTTTTAACAAAAGTAGAAAAACATATACATTAATAGATATATACCTATTTCTGATGTGGGAGTGTCATATATCAATCTGTTGATTTCATTGGTTAAGTTATAATAAACCAACTGCTTGGCCTCATAGCTTGGATGGGAGGAGAAAACAGAATAGGATGCTGGGCGGAAGAGGAAGTGAGGTCAGACTCTGCTCTGCTCGGGGAGACTCTGCGCTCTGGAGCAGAGACGCCATGCTCAGCTCTCCCGGGTAGACCCAAGAGCTCTGCTCTCTGGAGCAGAGACACCACGATGGACTTTGGCTAGAATCTTCCCGGTAAGCGCACCTTGGGATGCTTACAAACAATTATTAGAAATGGGCTAAATTAATATGCGAGAATTAGCCTGTAAGGG